>NW_027206877.1:0-174833 GCF_032191515.1 Phaenicophaeus curvirostris | reverse complement strand
CGGACAAGGGCAAAGAGGAGGGGGCGGACAAGGGCAAAGAGGGGGCGGACAAGGGCAAAGAGGGGCGGACAAGGGCAAAGAGGGGCGGACAAGGGCAAAGAGGGGCGGACAAGGGCAAAGAGGGGCGGACAAGGGCAAAGAGGGGCGGACAAGGGCAAAGAGGGGCGGACAAGGGCAAAGAGGGGCGGACAAGGGCAAAGAGGGGCGGACAAGGGCAAAGAGGGGCGGACAAGGGCAAAGAGGGGCGGACAAGGGCAAAGAGGGGCGGACAAGGGCAAAGAGGGGCGGACAAGGGCAAAGAGGGGCGGACAAGGGCAAAGAGGGGCGGACAAGGGCAAAGAGGGGCGGACAAGGGCAAAGAGGGGCGGACAAGGGCAAAGAGGGGCGGACAAGGGCAAAGAGGGGCGGACAAGGGCAAAGAGGGGCGGACAAGGGGCAAAGAGGGCGGACAAGGGCAAAGAGGGGCGGACAAGGGCAAAGAGGGGCGGACAAGGGCAAAGAGGGGCGGACAAGGGCAAAGAGGGCGGACAAGTGCGGAAAAGGGCGGACAAGGCAAAGAGGGGCGGACAAGTGCGGAAAATGCGGGACAAGGGCAAAGAGGGGCGGACAAGGGCAAAGAGGGGCGGACAAGTGCGGAAAATGCGGGACAAGGGCAAAGAGGGGCGGACAAGGGCAAAGAGGGGCGGACAAGGGCAAAGAGGGGCGGACAAGGGCAAAGAGGGGCGGACAAGGGCAAAGAGGGGCGGACAAGGGCAAAGAGGGGCGGACAAGGGCAAAGAGGGGCGGACAAGGGCAAAGAGGGGCGGACAAGGGCAAAGAGGGGCGGACAAGGGCAAAGAGGGGCGGACAAGGGCAAAGAGGGGCGGACAAGGGCAAAGAGGGGCGGACAAGGGCAAAGAGGGGCGGACAAGGGCAAAGAGGGGCGGACAAGGGCAAAGAGGGGCGGACAAGGGCAAAGAGGGGCGGACAAGGGCAAAGAGGGGCGGACAAGGGCAAAGAGGGGCGGACAAGGGCAAAGAGGGGCGGACAAGGGCAAAGAGGGGCGGACAAGGGCAAAGAGGGGCGGACAAGGGCAAAGAGGGGCGGACAAGTGCGGAAAATGCGGGACAAGGGCAAAGAGGGGCGGACAAGGGCAAAGAGGGGCGGACAAGGGCAAAGAGGGGCGGACAAGGGCAAAGAGGGGCGGACAAGGGCAAAGAGGGGCGGACAAGGGCAAAGAGGGGCGGACAAGGGCAAAGAGGGGCGGACAAGGGCAAAGAGGGGCGGACAAGGGCAAAGAGGGGCGGACAAGGGCAAAGAGGGGCGGACAAGGGCAAAGAGGGGCGGACAAGGGCAAAGAGGGGCGGACAAGGGCAAAGAGGGGCGGACAAGGGCAAAGAGGGGCGGACAAGGGCAAAGAGGGGCGGACAAGGCAAAGAGGGGCGGACAAGGGCAAAGAGGGGCGGACAAGGGCAAAGAGGGGCGGACAAGTGCGGAAAATGCGGGACAAGGGCAAAGAGGGGCGGACAAGGGCAAAGAGGGGCGGACAAGGGCAAAGAGGGGCGGACAAGGGCAAAGAGGGGCGGACAAGTGCGGAAAATGCGGGACAAGGGCAAAGAGGGGCGGACAAGTGCGGAAAATGCGGGACAAGGGCAAAGAGGGGCGGACAAGTGCGGAAAATGCGGGACAAGGGCAAAGAGGGGCGGACAAGGGCAAAGAGGGGCGGACAAGGGCAAAGAGGGGCGGACAAGGGCAAAGAGGGGCGGACAAGGGCAAAGAGGGGCGGACAAGGGCAAAGAGGGGCGGACAAGGGCAAAGAGGGGCGGACAAGGGCAAAGAGGGGCGGACAAGTGCGGAAAATGCGGGACAAGGGCAAAGAGGGGCGGACAAGGGCAAAGAGGGGCGGACAAGTGCGGAAAATGCGGGACAAGGGCAAAGAGGGGCGGACAAGGGCAAAGAGGGGCGGACAAGGGCAAAGAGGGGCGGACAAGGGCAAAGAGGGGCGGACAAGGGCAAAGAGGGGCGGACAAGGGCAAAGAGGGGCGGACAAGGGCAAAGAGGGGCGGACAAGGGCAAAGAGGGGCGGACAAGGGCAAAGAGGGGCGGACAAGGGCAAAGAGGGGCGGACAAGGGCAAAGAGGGGCGGACAAGGGCAAAGAGGGGCGGACAAGGGCAAAGAGGGGCGGACAAGGGCAAAGAGGGGCGGACAAGGGCAAAGAGGGGCGGACAAGGGCAAAGAGGGGCGGACAAGGGCAAAGAGGGGCGGACAAGGGCAAAGAGGGGCGGACAAGGGCAAAGAGGGGCGGACAAGTGCGGAAAATGCGGGACAAAGGCAAAGAGGGGCGGACAAGGGCAAAGAGGGGCGGACAAGGGCAAAGAGGGGCGGACAAGGGCAAAGAGGGGCGGACAAGTGCGGAAAATGCGGGACAAGGGCAAAGAGGGGCGGACAAGTGCGGAAAATGCGGGACAAGGGCAAAGAGGGGCGGACAAGGGCAAAGAGGGGCGGACAAGGGCAAAGAGGGGCGGACAAGGGCAAAGAGGGGCGGACAAGGGCAAAGAGGGGCGGACAAGGGCAAAGAGGGGCGGACAAGGGCAAAGAGGGGCGGACAAGGGCAAAGAGGGGCGGACAAGGGCAAAGAGGGGCGGACAAGTGCGGAAAATGCGGGACAAGGGCAAAGAGGGGCGGACAAGGGCAAAGAGGGGCGGACAAGGGCAAAGAGGGGCGGACAAGGGCAAAGAGGGGCGGACAAGGGCAAAGAGGGGCGGACAAGGGCAAAGAGGGGCGGACAAGGGCAAAGAGGGGCGGACAAGGGCAAAGAGGGGCGGACAAGGGCAAAGAGGGGCGGACAAGGGCAAAGAGGGGCGGACAAGGGCAAAGAGGGGCGGACAAGGGCAAAGAGGGGCGGACAAGGGCAAAGAGGGGCGGACAAGGGCAAAGAGGGGCGGACAAGGGCAAAGAGGGGCGGACAAGGGCAAAGAGGGGCGGACAAGTGCGGAAAATGCGGGACAAGGGCAAAGAGGGGCGGACAAGGGCAAAGAGGGGCGGACAAGGGCAAAGAGGGGCGGACAAGGGCAAAGAGGGGCGGACAAGGGCAAAGAGGGGCGGACAAGGGCAAAGAGGGGCGGACAAGGGCAAAGAGGGGCGGACAAGGGCAAAGAGGGGCGGACAAGGGCAAAGAGGGGCGGACAAGGGCAAAGAGGGGCGGACAAGGGCAAAGAGGGGCGGACAAGGGCAAAGAGGGGCGGACAAGGGCAAAGAGGGGCGGACAAGGGCAAAGAGGGGCGGACAAGTGCGGAAAATGCGGGACAAGGGCAAAGAGGGGCGGACAAGGGCAAAGAGGGGCGGACAAGGGCAAAGAGGGGCGGACAAGGGCAAAGAGGGGCGGACAAGGGCAAAGAGGGGCGGACAAGGGCAAAGAGGGGCGGACAAGGGCAAAGAGGGGCGGACAAGTGCGGAAAATGCGGGACAAGGGCAAAGAGGGGCGGACAAGGGCAAAGAGGGGCGGACAAGGGCAAAGAGGGGCGGACAAGGGCAAAGAGGGGCGGACAAGGGCAAAGAGGGGCGGACAAGGGCAAAGAGGGGCGGACAAGTGCGGAAAATGCGGGACAAGGGCAAAGAGGGGCGGACAAGGGCAAAGAGGGGCGGACAAGGGCAAAGAGGGGCGGACAAGGGCAAAGAGGGGCGGACAAGGGCAAAGAGGGGCGGACAAGGGCAAAGAGGGGCGGACAAGGGCAAAGAGGGGCGGACAAGGGCAAAGAGGGGCGGACAAGGGCAAAGAGGGGCGGACAAGGGCAAAGAGGGGCGGACAAGGGCAAAGAGGGGCGGACAAGGGCAAAGAGGGGCGGACAAGTGCGGAAAATGCGGGACAAGGGCAAAGAGGGGCGGACAAGGGCAAAGAGGGGCGGACAAGTGCGGAAAATGCGGGACAAGGGCAAAGAGGGGCGGACAAGTGCGGAAAATGCGGGACAAGGGCAAAGAGGGGCGGACAAGGGCAAAGAGGGGCGGACAAGGGCAAAGAGGGGCGGACAAGGGCAAAGAGGGGCGGACAAGGGCAAAGAGGGGCGGACAAGGGCAAAGAGGGGCGGACAAGGGCAAAGAGGGGCGGACAAGGGCAAAGAGGGGCGGACAAGGGCAAAGAGGGGCGGACAAGGGCAAAGAGGGGCGGACAAGGGCAAAGAGGGGCGGACAAGTGCGGAAAATGCGGGACAAGGGCAAAGAGGGGCGGACAAGGGCAAAGAGGGGCGGACAAGTGCGGAAAATGCGGGACAAGGGCAAAGAGGGGCGGACAAGTGCGGAAAATGCGGGACAAGGGCAAAGAGGGGCGGACAAGGGCAAAGAGGGGCGGACAAGGGCAAAGAGGGGCGGACAAGGGCAAAGAGGGGCGGACAAGGGCAAAGAGGGGCGGACAAGGGCAAAGAGGGGCGGACAAGGGCAAAGAGGGGCGGACAAGGGCAAAGAGGGGCGGACAAGGGCAAAGAGGGGCGGACAAGGGCAAAGAGGGGCGGACAAGTGCGGAAAATGCGGGACAAGGGCAAAGAGGGGCGGACAAGGGCAAAGAGGGGCGGACAAGGGCAAAGAGGGGCGGACAAGGGCAAAGAGGGGCGGACAAGGGCAAAGAGGGGCGGACAAGGGCAAAGAGGGGCGGACAAGGGCAAAGAGGGGCGGACAAGGGCAAAGAGGGGCGGACAAGGGCAAAGAGTGGCGGACAAGGGCAAAGAGGGGCGGACAAGGGCAAAGAGGGGCGGACAAGGGCAAAGAGGGGCGGACAAGTGCGGAAAATGCGGGACAAGGGCAAAGAGGGGCGGACAAGGGCAAAGAGGGGCGGACAAGGGCAAAGAGGGGCGGACAAGGGCAAAGAGGGGCGGACAAGGGCAAAGAGGGGCGGACAAGGGCAAAGAGGGGCGGACAAGGGCAAAGAGGGGCGGACAAGGGCAAAGAGGGGCGGACAAGGGCAAAGAGGGGCGGACAAGGGCAAAGAGGGGCGGACAAGGGCAAAGAGGGGCGGACAAGGGCAAAGAGGGGCGGACAAGGGCAAAGAGGGGCGGACAAGGGCAAAGAGGGGCGGACAAGGGCAAAGAGGGGCGGACAAGGGCAAAGAGGGGCGGACAAGGGCAAAGAGGGGCGGACAAGTGCGGAAAATGCGGGACAAGGGCAAAGAGGGGCGGACAAGGGCAAAGAGGGGCGGACAAGGGCAAAGAGGGGCGGACAAGGGCAAAGAGGGGCGGACAAGGGCAAAGAGGGGCGGACAAGGGCAAAGAGGGGCGGACAAGGGCAAAGAGGGGCGGACAAGGGCAAAGAGGGGCGGACAAGGGCAAAGAGGGGCGGACAAGGGCAAAGAGGGGCGGACAAGGGCAAAGAGGGGCGGACAAGGGCAAAGAGGGGCGGACAAGGGCAAAGAGGGGCGGACAAGGGCAAAGAGGGGCGGACAAGGGCAAAGAGGGGCGGACAAGGGCAAAGAGGGGCGGACAAGGGCAAAGAGGGGCGGACAAGGGCAAAGAGGGGCGGACAAGGGCAAAGAGGGGCGGACAAGGGCAAAGAGGGGCGGACAAGGGCAAAGAGGGGCGGACAAGGGCAAAGAGGGGCGGACAAGGGCAAAGAGGGGCGGACAAGGGCAAAGAGGGGCGGACAAGGGCAAAGAGGGGCGGACAAGTGCGGAAAATGCGGGACAAGGGCAAAGAGGGGCGGACAAGGGCAAAGAGGGGCGGACAAGGGCAAAGAGGGGCGGACAAGGGCAAAGAGGGGCGGACAAGGGCAAAGAGGGGCGGACAAGGGCAAAGAGGGGCGGACAAGGGCAAAGAGGGGCGGACAAGGGCAAAGAGGGGCGGACAAGGGCAAAGAGGGGCGGACAAGGGCAAAGAGGGGCGGACAAGGGCAAAGAGGGGCGGACAAGGGCAAAGAGGGGCGGACAAGGGCAAAGAGGGGCGGACAAGTGCGGAAAATGCGGGACAAGGGCAAAGAGGGGCGGACAAGGGCAAAGAGGGGCGGACAAGGGCAAAGAGGGGCGGACAAGGGCAAAGAGGGGCGGACAAGGGCAAAGAGGGGCGGACAAGGGCAAAGAGGGGCGGACAAGGGCAAAGAGGGGCGGACAAGGGCAAAGAGGGGCGGACAAGGGCAAAGAGGGGCGGACAAGGGCAAAGAGGGGCGGACAAGGGCAAAGAGGGGCGGACAAGGGCAAAGAGGGGCGGACAAGGGCAAAGAGGGGCGGACAAGGGCAAAGAGGGGCGGACAAGGGCAAAGAGGGGCGGACAAGGGCAAAGAGGGGCGGACAAGGGCAAAGAGGGGCGGACAAGGGCAAAGAGGGGCGGACAAGGGCAAAGAGGGGCGGACAAGGGCAAAGAGGGGCGGACAAGGGCAAAGAGGGGCGGACAAGGGCAAAGAGGGGCGGACAAGGGCAAAGAGGGGCGGACAAGGGCAAAGAGGGGCGGACAAGGGCAAAGAGGGGCGGACAAGGGCAAAGAGGGGCGGACAAGGGCAAAGAGGGGCGGACAAGGGCAAAGAGGGGCGGACAAGGGCAAAGAGGGGCGGACAAGGGCAAAGAGGGGCGGACAAGGGCAAAGAGGGGCGGACAAGGGCAAAGAGGGGCGGACAAGGGCAAAGAGGGGCGGACAAGGGCAAAGAGGGGCGGACAAGGGCAAAGAGGGGCGGACAAGGGCAAAGAGGGGCGGACAAGGGCAAAGAGGGGCGGACAAGGGCAAAGAGGGGCGGACAAGGGCAAAGAGGGGCGGACAAGGGCAAAGAGGGGCGGACAAGGGCAAAGAGGGGCGGACAAGGGCAAAGAGGGGCGGACAAGGGCAAAGAGGGGCGGACAAGGGCAAAGAGGGGCGGACAAGGGCAAAGAGGGGCGGACAAGGGCAAAGAGGGGCGGACAAGGGCAAAGAGGGGCGGACAAGGGCAAAGAGGGGCGGACAAGGGCAAAGAGGGGCGGACAAGTGCGGAAAATGCGGGACAAGGGCAAAGAGGGGCGGACAAGGGCAAAGAGGGGCGGACAAGGGCAAAGAGGGGCGGACAAGGGCAAAGAGGGGCGGACAAGGGCAAAGAGGGGCGGACAAGGGCAAAGAGGGGCGGACAAGGGCAAAGAGGGGAGGACAAGGGCAAAGAGGGGCGGACAAGGGCAAAGAGGGGCGGACAAGGGCAAAGAGGGGCGGACAAGGGCAAAGAGGGGCGGACAAGGGCAAAGAGGGGCGGACAAGGGCAAAGAGGGGCGGACAAGGGCAAAGAGGGGCGGACAAGGGCAAAGAGGGGCGGACAAGGGCAAAGAGGGGCGGACAAGTGCGGAAAATGCGGGACAAGGGCAAAGAGGGGCGGACAAGGGCAAAGAGGGGCGGACAAGGGCAAAGAGGGGCGGACAAGGGCAAAGAGGGGCGGACAAGGGCAAAGAGGGGCGGACAAGGGCAAAGAGGGGCGGACAAGGGCAAAGAGGGGCGGACAAGGGCAAAGAGGGGCGGACAAGGGCAAAGAGGGGCGGACAAGTGCGGAAAATGCGGGACAAGGGCAAAGAGGGGCGGACAAGGGCAAAGAGGGGCGGACAAGGGCAAAGAGGGGCGGACAAGGGCAAAGAGGGGCGGACAAGGGCAAAGAGGGGCGGACAAGGGCAAAGAGGGGCGGACAAGGGCAAAGAGGGGCGGACAAGGGCAAAGAGGGGCGGACAAGGGCAAAGAGGGGCGGACAAGGGCAAAGAGGGGCGGACAAGGGCAAAGAGGGGCGGACAAGGGCAAAGAGGGGCGGACAAGGGCAAAGAGGGGCGGACAAGGGCAAAGAGGGGCGGACAAGGGCAAAGAGGGGCGGACAAGGGCAAAGAGGGGCGGACAAGTGCGGAAAATGCGGGACAAGGGCAAAGAGGGGCGGACAAGGGCAAAGAGGGGCGGACAAGGGCAAAGAGGGGCGGACAAGGGCAAAGAGGGGCGGACAAGGGCAAAGAGGGGCGGACAAGGGCAAAGAGGGGCGGACAAGGGCAAAGAGGGGCGGACAAGGGCAAAGAGGGGCGGACAAGGGCAAAGAGGGGCGGACAAGGGCAAAGAGGGGCGGACAAGGGCAAAGAGGGGCGGACAAGGGCAAAGAGGGGCGGACAAGGGCAAAGAGGGGCGGACAAGGGCAAAGAGGGGCGGACAAGTGCGGAAAATGCGGGACAAGGGCAAAGAGGGGCGGACAAGGGCAAAGAGGGGCGGACAAGGGCAAAGAGGGGCGGACAAGGGCAAAGAGGGGCGGACAAGGGCAAAGAGGGGCGGACAAGGGCAAAGAGGGGCGGACAAGGGCAAAGAAGGGCGGACAAGGGCAAAGAGGGGCGGACAAGGGCAAAGAGGGGCGGACAAGGGCAAAGAGGGGCGGACAAGGGCAAAGAGGGGCGGACAAGGGCAAAGAGGGGCGGACAAGGGCAAAGAGGGGCGGACAAGTGCGGAAAATGCGGGACAAGGGCAAAGAGGGGCGGACAAGGGCAAAGAGGGGCGGACAAGGGCAAAGAGGGGCGGACAAGGGCAAAGAGGGGCGGACAAGGGCAAAGAGGGGCGGACAAGGGCAAAGAGGGGCGGACAAGGGCAAAGAGGGGCGGACAAGTGCGGAAAATGCGGGACAAGGGCAAAGAGGGGCGGACAAGGGCAAAGAGGGGCGGACAAGTGCGGAAAATGGGGGACAAGGGCAAAGAGGGGCGGACAACTGCGGAAAATGGGGGACAAGGGCAAAGAGGGGCGGACAAGGGCAAAGGGGGGCGGACAAGGGCAAAGGGGGGCGGACAAGGGCAAAGGGGGGCGGACAAGGGCAAAGGGGGGCGGACAAGGGCAAAGGGGGGCGGACAAGGGCAAAGGGGGGCGGACAAGGGCAAAGGGGGGCGGACAAGGGCAAAGGGGGGCGGACAAGGGCAAAGGGGGGCGGACAAGGGCAAAGGGGGGCGGACAAGGGCAAAGGGGGGCGGACAAGGGCAAAGGGGGGCGGACAAGGGCAAAGGGGGGCGGACAAGGGCAAAGGGGGGCGGACAAGGGCAAAGGGGGGCGGACAAGGGCAAAGGGGGGCGGACAAGGGCAAAGGGGGGCGGACAAGGGCAAAGGGGGGCGGACAAGGGCAAAGGGGGGCGGACAAGGGCAAAGGGGGGCGGACAAGGGCAAAGGGGGGCGGACAAGGGCAAAGGGGGGCGGACAAGGGCAAAGGGGGGCGGACAAGGGCAAAGGGGGGCGGACAAGGGCAAAGGGGGGCGGACAAGGGCAAAGGGGGGCGGACAAGGGCAAAGGGGGGCGGACAAGTGCGGAAAATGCGGGACAAGGGCAAAGAGGGGCGGACAAGTGCGGAAAATGCGGGACAAGGGCAAAGAGGGGCGGACAATGGCAAAGAGGGACGGACAAGTGCGGAAAATGCGGGACAAGGGCAAAGAGGGGCGGACAAGGGCAAAGAGGGGCGGACAAGGGCAAAGAGGGGCGGACAAGGGCAAAGAGGGGCGGACAAGGGCAAAGAGGGGCGGACAAGGGCAAAGAGGGGCGGACAAGGGCAAAGAGGGGCGGACAAGGGCAAAGAGGGGCGGACAAGGGCAAAGAGGGGCGGACAAGGGCAAAGAGGGGCGGACAAGGGCAAAGAGGGGCGGACAAGGGCAAAGAGGGGCGGACAAGGGCAAAGAGGGGCGGACAAGGGCAAAGAGGGGCGGACAAGGGCAAAGAGGGGCGGACAAGGGCAAAGAGGGGCGGACAAGGGCAAAGAGGGGCGGACAAGGGCAAAGAGGGGCGGACAAGGGCAAAGAGGGGCGGACAAGGGCAAAGAGGGGCGGACAAGGGCAAAGAGGGGCGGACAAGGGCAAAGAGGGGCGGACAAGGGCAAAGAGGGGCGGACAAGGGCAAAGAGGGGCGGACAAGGGCAAAGAGGGGCGGACAAGGGCAAAGAGGGGCGGACAAGGGCAAAGAGGGGCGGACAAGGGCAAAGAGGGGCGGACAAGGGCAAAGAGGGGCGGACAAGGGCAAAGAGGGGCGGACAAGGGCAAAGAGGGGCGGACAAGGGCAAAGAGGGGCGGACAAGGGCAAAGAGGGGCGGACAAGGGCAAAGAGGGGCGGACAAGGGCAAAGAGGGGCGGACAAGGGCAAAGAGGGGCGGACAAGGGCAAAGAGGGGCGGACAAGGGCAAAGAGGGGCGGACAAGGGCAAAGAGGGGCGGACAAGATTGCAGAACACCGGACAAGGGCAAAGAGGGGCGGACAAGTGCGGAGAATACCGGACAAGGGCAAACGAGGGGCGGACAAGGGCAAACGAGGGGCGGACAAGGGCAAACGAGGGGCGGACAAGGGCAAACGAGGGGCGGACAAGGGCAAACGAGGGGCGGACAAGGGCAAACGAGGGGCGGACAAGGGCAAACGAGGGGCGGACAAGGGCAAACGAGGGGCGGACAAGGGCAAACGAGGGGCGGACAAGGGCAAACGAGGGGCGGACAAGGGCAAACGAGGGGCGGACAAGGGCAAACGAGGGGCGGACAAGGGCAAACGAGGGGCGGACAAGGGCAAACGAGGGGCGGACAAGGGCAAACGAGGGGCGGACAAGGGCAAACGAGGGGCGGACAAGGGCAAACGAGGGGCGGACAAGGGCAAACGAGGGGCGGACAAGGGCAAACGAGGGGCGGACAAGTGCGGAGAATTCCGGACAAGGGCAAAGAGGGGCGGACAAGTGCGGAGAATACCGGACAAGGGCAAAGAGGGGCGGACAAGTGCGGAGAATACCGGACAAGGGCAAAGAGGGGCGGACAAGATTGCAGAACACCGGACAAGGGCAAAGAGGGGCGGACAAGATTGCAGAATACCGGACAAGGGCAAAGCCGGGCGGACAAGGGCAAAGCCGGGCGGACAAGTGCGGAGAATACAGGACAAGTGCAAAGAGGCGCGGACAAGTGCAAAGAGGCGCGGACAAGTGCAAAGAGGCGCGGACAAGTGCAAAGAGGCGCGGACAAGTGCAAAGAGGCGCGGACAAGTGCGGGGAATACCGGAAAAGGGCAAACACGGGCGGACAATTGCAGGGAATACCGAAAAAGGGCCAAGACGGGCGGAAAAGTGCAAATGGGGCGGACAAGGGCAAAGAGGGCCCGACCAGGGCAAAGAGGGCCCGACCAGGGCAAAGAGGGGCGGACAAGTTCGGAGAATACGGGACAAGGGCACAGAGGGGCGGACAAGGGCCCAGATTTGCAGATAATTTTGGAGAATACGGGACAAGGGCCCAGAGGGGCGGACAAGGGCCCAGAGGGGCGGACAAGGGCCCAGAGGGGCGGACAAGGGCCCAGATTTGCAGATAATTTTGGAGAATACGGGACAAGGGCCCAGAGGGGCGGACAAGGGCCCAGATTTGCAGATAATTTTGGAGAATACGGGACAAGGGCCCAGAGGGGCGGACAAGGGCCCAGAGGGGCGGACAAGGGCCCAGAGGGGCGGACAAGGGCCCAGAGGGGCGGACAAGGGCCCAGAGGGGCGGACAAGGGCCCAGAGGGGCGGACAAGGGCCCAGAGGGGCGGACAAGGGCCCAGAGGGGCGGACAAGGGCCCAGAGGGGCGGACAAGGGCCCAGAGGGGCGGACAAGGGCCCAGAGGGGCGGACAAGTTAGGAGAATACGGGACACGGGCCCAGAGAATACGGGACACGGGCCCAGAGAATACGGGACACGGGCCCAGAGAATACGGGACACGGGCCCAGAGAATACGGGACACGGGCCCAGAGAATACGGGACACGGGCCCAGAGAATACGGGACACGGGCCCAGAGAATACGGGACACGGGCCCAGAGAATACGGGACACGGGCCCAGAGAATACGGGACACGGGCCCAGAGAATACGGGACACGGGCCCAGAGAATACGGGACACGGGCCCAGAGAATACGGGACACGGGCCCAGAGAATACGGGACACGGGCCCAGAGAATACGGGACAAGGCCACAGAGGGACGGACAAGGGCGGAGAACACGGGACAAGGGGAAAGAGGGTCGGACAAGTGTGGAGAACACGGTACAAGGGCCCAGAGGGGCGGACAAGGGCCCAGAGGGGCGGACAAGGGCCCAGAGGGGCGGACAAGGGCCCAGAGGGGCGGACAAGGGCCCAGAGGGGCGGACAAGGGCCCAGAGGGGCGGACAAGGGCCCAGAGGGGCGGACAAGGGCCCAGAGGGGCGGACAAGTTAGGAGAATACGGGACACGGGCCCAGAGAATACGGGACACGGGCCCAGAGAATACGGGACACGGGCCCAGAGAATACGGGACACGGGCCCAGAGAATACGGGACACGGGCCCAGAGAATACGGGACACGGGCCCAGAGAATACGGGACACGGGCCCAGAGAATACGGGACACGGGCCCAGAGAATACGGGACACGGGCCCAGAGAATACGGGACACGGGCCCAGAGAATACGGGACACGGGCCCAGAGAATACGGGACACGGGCCCAGAGAATACGGGACACGGGCCCAGAGAATACGGGACACGGGCCCAGAGAATACGGGACACGGGCCCAGAGAATACGGGACACGGGCCCAGAGAATACGGGACACGGGCCCAGAGAATACGGGACACGGGCCCAGAGAATACGGGACACGGGCCCAGAGAATACGGGACACGGGCCCAGAGAATACGGGACAAGGCCACAGAGGGACGGACAAGGGCGGAGAACACGGGACAAGGGGAAAGAGGGTCGGACAAGTGTGGAGAACACGGTACAAGGCCACAGAGTGGCGGACAATGGCGGAGAACACGGGACAAGGCCACAGAGTGGCGGACAATGGCGGAGAACACGGGACAAGGCCACAGAGGGGCGGACAAGGGCGGAGAACACGGGACTAGGGCACAGAGGGGCGGACAAGGGCGGAGAACACGGGACAAGGGCCCAAGTCGGGCCGGGAGGGGCCCAAGTCGGGCCGGGCAAGTGCGGAAAATACCGGACAAGTGCGGATAATACGGGACAAGGCCACAGAGGGGCGGACAAGGGCAGAGAACACGGGACAAGGGCAAAGAGGGGCGGCCAAGGGCGGAGAATACGGGACAAGGGCCCAAGTCGGGCCGGGAGGGGCCCAAGTCGGGCCGGGCAAGTGCGGAAAATACCGGACAAGGGTAAGAGCAGGGCCGCAGGGGGTAAGAGCAGGGCCGCAGGGGGTAAGAGCAGGGCCGCAGGGGGTAAGAGCAGGGCCGCAGGGGGTAAGAGCAGGGCCGCAGGGGGTAAGAGCAGGGCCGCAGGGGGTAAGAGCAGGGCCGCAGGGGGTAAGAGCAGGGCCGCAGGGGGTAAGAGCAGGGCCGCAGGGGGTAAGAGCAGGGCCGCAGGGGGTAAGAGCAGGGCCGCAGGGGGTAAGAGCAGGGCCGCAGGGGGTAAGAGCAGGGCCGCAGGGGGTAAGAGCAGGGCCGCAGGGGGTAAGAGCAGGGCCGCAGGGGGTAAGAGCAGGGCCGCAGGGGGTAAGAGCAGGGCCGCAGGGGGTAAGAGCAGGGCCGCAGGGGGTAAGAGCAGGGCCGCAGGGGGTAAGAGCAGGGCCGCAGGGGGTAAGAGCAGGGCCGCAGGGGGTAAGAGCAGGGCCGCAGGGGGTAAGAGCAGGGCCGCAGGGGGTAAGAGCAGGGCCGCAGGGGGTAAGAGCAGGGCCGCAGGGGGTAAGAGCAGGGCCGCAGGGGGTAAGAGCAGGGCCGCAGGGGGTAAGAGCAGGGCCGCAGGGGGTAAGAGCAGGGCCGCAGGGGGTAAGAGCAGGGCCGCAGGGGGTGGAGGTGCAGTTCAGTCTCAACTCAGTACCTTATATTAAACGTTCTGTTAGTCGAGCTTAACCAGCTTGAAGTGAAAGCACTTCCGGAGAAGACTCTACTGAGAGCCAGCATTTGATTGTAGCAGATTCCCCGCAGTCCTTGTGCTGAACGGTATGAAATTTCAAAGTGACACTTTAACCGCCATTCTGATGTTACTGTACACAAGCCGAGACTGAACATTCTACAAGCCTTGCTTTGCACTGAAAGCACTCTAAGAGAAGACATTCAGAAACAGCAGCATTCCATGCTAGCATCTTCCCTGCGGGAGACACTCTCTTTTCCCAAATCGCCTTATTAGGCGAAAGTAAGTCACAATTCAGTACCCTATACTAAACCGTTCTGTTAGACATTCTTCTGCAGCTTGCAGTGAAGGCGCTTCCAGAGAAGACTCTAACAAAAGCCAGAATTTGATCATAGCAGCTTCCCTACAGTACTTCTCTGCATCCCCTCCATGGTTTCAGAGACTAGCAGAAACTACCACACTTAGGGCTGCTAGCTCTCCAAAGTAATGGATGCCCCTAGACTGCATGGTCTAGTCACATTAAAACATTAAGATAAGAACCGGGCCGCTATACCTTGGCTGACTCTTATCACCTCCTCCATGCACCAGGCAGAGCAGCTTGAACTGGACACAAATACACACGGAACACTAACACACAAGACCGATGTCGTGAACCGAGGACAAAAGAAGATTTGCAGCAACATGGAGGACTCTTGGACCACGCTTGCCAATGGGCAAGGCAATGGACAGGGCTCTGAGGAAGAACCTACGGTAGCCCTGGAAAAGCAAAGATGGTTCCAAAGAGATGTGGCTGCAACTGGCAAGATGAACGGGCAAGAAACCCTTTTAAAGTCCTAAAGATGCAGAGGATGGATGGAACAAGTCCCAGAACAGGGATCCAACAAAACGGAAGACTAACTATCCTGGATAATAAGGCCGGCTGCAAGGCTGCAGCAGAAGACAACTGACCGGATGCTTCCAAAACACAAGAGCGATCCACGCTTTAAAAATGTGAAGAAAGAAAAGCAGTGCCCCATCGACACTGCTTTGATCAGTACGAGCATTTGGGACCCTAGACATGGTGCCCAAGGCACATCCGGCATGCCTCGAGTACAAAAGAGGACATCAAGACCTGCAGAAAATTTCAGACACAGCACAGTGACTACACAAACTAGATAACAACAGATACAGGCTGGAACTGCCCTGCCCATGCAGGGTTTGGGCTGAGAAGTACGCCCCTCTGCCTTCACCTGCCCAAAGAGGACTCTCCCTGCACAGCCTAGGCTACCTTCAAAACCCCTCCCTGCTATCCCCAACCCGCCTCCCGCTTCCCAAATCTGGTCCCTCAACTTAGCTTTCAGAGGGCCACGAATGAAGCTGTCCTTGGCCAAAGCAGCTCAAATCACATCAGCTAACAGAAATAATCCTGCAGTCACTGGGTTCCTCTTCAGCATCTGCAAGGAAAACAAGGAGAAAAACACAGTGCCAAAACACGAGAACGATCCCGGCTTTAGGAGCACGATGCAAGAAAAGCAGTGCCCAATTGACAGTGCATTGATGGGTACAAGCATTCAGGACCCTAGATATGGTGCTCGAGGCATGTCCGGCATGCTGTAAAGGATCCCTCATTACAATGGTATGTGGCCAAGACTGGGATGATGTACGTGAGAGGATCACCTTTTAAATGTCTAAAGACACAAGATGCATGGAAGAAGTCTTAGGCCTACAGGGATCCTTGAAAATACAAGACTAGCGATTGTGGCCACCAACACAGTCTGCAAGGTCACAGGAAAAGATGGCTGACTAGAAACTTTGAAAATGTGAAGCCAATCCACACTTAGGTTATGATGCAAGAAGAACAGTGCCTAATTGGTATTGTACCCATGAGTACAGGCATTCAAAACCCTCGAGATGCTGCTCAAGTCATATGCTGCATTCCTTTAAAGCAAAGGGGACATCAAGGCTTAAGAAACATGAAAGAGAAACAGAATATAAAGCACACAGCACAGACAAGCTGGAACGGCCCTACCTGGAACATGCTAGCTTTGGGCTGAGAAGTAACACCCTCCAGCTCTCCATGCCCAAAGGGGACATTTCCTGCACAGCCCTCTCCCCTAGGCTACTTTTAAAACTCCACCCTGCCATCCCCAGCCTTCTCCCCTCTGTCACACCCCACCCTTGCCCCCGTCCCTCAACTTAGCTTTCAGACCACCAGGAGGCTTCCTCAGCAGAAAAAACTCCAAGAGCATCAGCTCCCTGGGATGATCCTACAGTTGCCAGGTTCCACTTGGCCATCTGTAAGAAAACCAATGAGAAAACTAAAATAGTGCCAACAGCCAGCATTGCACTGATCAATGTCAGCACCTTACATGACAACTTGCTCTGCCTAACTGCCATGTTCTTCCACTCACTTGCTCCACAGCAGTTCTTATGTCAGATGCTGCAGCTGTTATCACCCAGGGTAATTAAATTAAGAGAATTACTCACACCTGTGAGAAGTCTGCCCCATGCTCCTTCTCCCTACTACCCAGCTCATCTCAAATGCTCTTCCCATTCCCAAGGTGGCCCACACAGTGCCTGCCAAACCAAAAGTAAATACTATGTTGCCAAATAATACTTTGCTCTTCTAGACATACTCAACTTCCTCCTCACCATCAGCCCCACAATGATGAGAAAAAGCCTGACTACCTCACCGGCACCCCAAAATTCTCTGCTATCTGCTTACTTCTCCTCTCCTCCTCACCACTTAAGTTGTAGGACCAGTAGTGGTGATACCCAGGACAAAAGAAAGATGAGCCATGGAGATCCTAATTCTAGGAAGTTACCAGACTTTAGTCACAGGAGTAAACAAGAAGAACTTGAAAAAGAATATTCTTATCAAAACCCAGTAAAGATTATTAACACAGAAGACATAAAAACACAGGACACTCACCACACAGCAATGGAGACTGGAATTACAGAGGCAGTCAGCCAATGAAAAACTCGCAACAGTGGGATTTGACTGCTCTAAGACCTAAATTGGAAACTCAATGACCGTAAAAAAACACAATGGATAACAGGGACAAGGTAACAACTGCTGTAAGCAATAACAAAGCAAACCTCACTGGTAAGTTCAGGAAAAATCCAAAACTCTACTAAATAAGGGAGGCTTGTGTGCCCACAGACCAGATGAAAAAGAGTTGCTCAGCTGCTAACTGTTACGAGCCAAAACAATATCCAATCTCTTCCCTGAGAAATGCAAGCGAAACAAGCAGCAGAATCCTGCACTGTAGATAGGCAGTGAGTCCATATGTTTAAGTAGCAAGGTGTCTGATATTCATAGGATCACCCGGTTGGAAAAGACTCATTGGATCATTGAGTCCAACCATTCCTATCAATCACTAAACCACGTCCCTCAGCACTTCGGCCACCCGTCCTTTAAACACCTCCAGGGAAGGTGACTCTACCACCTCCTTGGGCAGCCTTTGCCCATCCCTAATAACCCTTTCAATGAAATATTTTTTCCTGATGTACAGCCTGAACCTTCCCTGGCAGAGCTTGAGGCTATTCCCTCTTGTCCTGTCCCCTGTCACTTTGGAGAGGTGGCCAGCTTCCTTATCTCCACAACCTCCTTTCAGCAATGAGGTCTCCCCTCAGCCTCCTCTTCTCCAGGCTAAACACCCCCAGCCCTCTCAGCCACTCCTCATAAGGCTTATTCACCAGCCCCCTCACCAGCTACAGTACTCTTCTCTGGACATTCAGATGGATGGAGACAGGATGGATGCAAAGAAGTTGGTTGAGGAACACAATAAGTAGAAAGTATAAGGGAGCAGAGATCTCACAGCCCTAGAGATTACATTTCTTAGGGTAACTAATGCTTTTCAACTTGTGTCTCAACCTCATCGTTACCTCGTTGGCTACAGAGAGACTAGAACAACAGACACCTGAATGGCACTTGCATCTGACCACCAAACTGACCCAAGAAAGACTGATGAACCCATCTCCCTTTCCCCAAACCATTAAAGCCCTTTTCTACCCCTGAAGTATCAGAGAAGGAACCCTGCTCCTTCTTAACAGAACCTGTCCTATATTTTAACCCCCCTGACCCTTCTGTGTTGCTGTTCCTTGGGAGCTGGGCTCCTGAGCCCTTCCCAAGGCTCCCCTGGCCCCTTCTATCTTCCACCAACCCACAGACTCAACTTCCTACCACAGGCCAACAAGGCTCATTCCAAGTTATTATCACCCACAAGATGCCCATTACAAACTGCAGAGCCCCTAGGGCCAATACATCATGCCACAAAGAATGAGGAACAACAACAAATCATCCCATAACTAAAAACTCCAGGCAAAGCACCCAGAAAAAAAACAAAGAAGGAAAACAAACCATTAAAACATCTTGCCCCCTCCAACACCCAATCAAAAATTACTGACAAAAAAGCCCCATAGTTACAGCTGTATGTGCTGCTTTGCCTGGACTCTTCCAAAGCTCATACCTCCTCCAACAGATGCCTCTGCTTCTTTAGAGGATCAGAAAAAAAAAAAATCAAAAAAAAAAGCCAAAAAACACCACTTACCCAACTAGCCTAAAATATATAATGAATTGAAACAGCAGCAAAACCCTAATCTCAAGGATAAACCACAACCTAAATGACCTCCAGAGGCAAGGCCTGTAGCTTATATACCCCCTGGCCCTTCCCACCCACCACCTGTGACTGGGGTGTGGTGAAGCCCTCACAGGTATAAAGAGTGCCTGGGGAGCAGCTGTGTTTTATTAACTCTGCCTTACATTCTCAGCTAGAACAACACTACTATGTGTCTGAAAGCATCCTTACAAGAAATAACAGTATGCGTGCTGTCACTGCAACATTGCTAGTTGTGACAGTGATGGAACTAGGTAACGAACATTTTAGACCTGGACTTTTTTGTTCCTTTCATTTATCGTGCTGCTACAATTACTGTTCCCAGGTATCGCTATACCCCTACTCTTTAATTTTTCTGTGCTCTTTTCTCTCTCTTTTTTCCCCCAGTCTTCAGTATCAGTTCTCTGTCCATACTTTTTCTCTCCTTTTCCATCTTTCTACCAATTTGCGTTCCTCATTCTGTTGATATTCCCCTTTGCTCCTCTTGCTGTTTCTGAATCTTTGTGCTAGTCCCTCCCCTTTTTATAATCCTCTGTCAGTCTGTAGTGCTCCTAGTTCCTCTCAAAAAAGTCAGCGCTTTTTTATGTACACACATGGCCTTATGAGAAACAGCTGAGAGGACTGGGGTTGTTTAGTCTGGAGAAAAGGAGGCTGAGGGGAGACTTCATTGCTCTCTACAATTACCTGAAAGGAGATTGTAGAGAGGAGGATGATGGCCATTTCTCCCAAGTGACAGGGGACAGGACAAGAGGGAATGGCCTCAAGCTCCATCAGGGGAATCAGCAGCTTGCAGTGAAAGCGCTTCCAGAGGGAAGTCTAAAGAGGGCAAACACTTGATGGTAGCAGCTTCCCTGCGGGAGATATTCTCTTTTCCAAAATCACTTTATTAGGCGAAAGTAAGTTACAATTCAGTACCATATCCTAAAGCTTGCTGTTAGGAGGGAATCTGCAGCTTGCAGTGAAAGTGCTTCAAGAGAGGACTCTAACGAGAGCCAGCATTTGATGGTAGCACCTTCCCTGCGGGAGATATTCTATTTTCCAAAATCGCATTATTAGCCGCATTTAAGTTACAATTCAGTACCCTATCCTAAAGCTTGCTGTTAGGAAGGCATCTGCAGCTTGCAGTGAAAGCGCTTCCAGAGGGGAGTCTAATGAGGGCAAACATTTGATGGTAGCAGCTTCCCTGCGGGAGATACTCTCTTTGTCAAAGTCGCATTATTAGGCGAAAGTAAGTTACAATTCAGTACCCTATCCTAAAGCTTGCAGTTAAGAGCGAATATGTGGCTTGCAGTGAAAGCGATTCCAGAGGGGAGTCTAACGAGGGCAAACATTTGATGGTAGCAGCTTCCCTGCGGGAGATAGTCTCTTTGCCAAAATCGCATTATTAGGCGAAAGTAAGGTACCATTCAGTACCCTATCCTAAAGCTTGCTGTTAGGAGGGAATCTGCAGCTTGCAGTGAAAGCGCTTCCAGAGATGAGTCTAACGAGGGCAAACATTTCATGGTAGCAGCTTCCCTGCGGGAGATACTCTCTTTGCCAAAATCGCATTCTAAGCCGCAGTTAAGGTACAATTCAGTACCCTATCCTAAAGCTTGCTGTTAGGAGGGAATCTGCAGCTTGCAGTGAAAGCGCTTCCAGAGGGGAGTCTAATGAGGGCAAACATTTGATGGTACCTGCTTCCCTGCGGGAAATATTCTCTTATACAAAATCGCATTATTAGGCGAAAGTACGTTACAATTAAGTACCTTATCCTAAAGCTTGCTGTTAGGAGGGAATCTGCAGCTTGCACTGAAAGCACTTCCAGAGGGGAGTCTAATGAGGGCAAACACTTGATGGCAGCAGCTTCCCTGCGGGAGATACTCTCTTTGCCAAAATCGCATTATTAGGCGAAAGAAAGTTACAATTCAGTACCCTATCTTAAAGCTTGCTGTTAGGAGGGAATCTGCAGCTTGCAGTGAAAGCGCTTCCAGAGGGTAGTCTAATGAGGGCAAACACTTGATTGTAGCAGCTTCCCTGCGGGAGATACTCTCTTTTACAAAATCGCATTTTTAGGCAAAAGTAAGATACAATTCAGTACCCTATCCTAAAGCTTGCTGTTAGGAAGGAATCTGCAGCTTGCAGTGAAAGCGCTTCCAGAGGGGAGTCTAATGAGGGCAAATGCTTCATGGTAGCAGCTTCCCTGCGGGAGATACTCTCTTTTCCAAAATCACATTTTTAGGCGAAAGTAAGATACAATTCAGTACCCTATCCTACAGCTTGCTGTTAGGAGGGAATCTGCAGCTTGCTTCCCGCAGGGAAGCTGCTACCATCAAATGTTTGCCCTCGTTAGACTCCCCTCTGGAAGCGCTTTCTCTGCAAGCTGCAGATTCCCTCCTAACAGCAAGCTTTAGAATAGGGTACTGAATTGTAACTTACCTTCGCCTAATAAAGCGATTTTGGAAAAGAGACTATCTCCCGCAGGAAAGCTGCTACCATCAAATGTTTGCCCTCGTTAGACTCCCCTCTGGAAGCGCTTTCACTGCAAGCTGCAGATTCCCTCCTAACAGCAAGCTTTAGGATAGGGTACTGAATTGTAACTTACTTTCGCCTAATAATGCGATTTTGGCAAAGAGACTATCACCCGCAGGGAAGCTGCTACCATCAAATGTTTGCCCTCGTTAGACTCCCCTCTGGAAGCGCTTTCACTGCAAGCTGCAGATTCCCTCCTAACAGCAAGCTTTAGGATAGGGTACTGAATTGTATCTTATCTGCGGCTAATAAGGTGATTTTGGAAAAGAGAGTATCTCCCGCAGGGAAGCTGCTACCATCAAATGTTTTCCCTCATTAGACTCCCCTCTGGAAGCGCTTTCACTGCAAGCTGCAGATTCTCTCCTAACAGCAAGCTGTAGGATAGGGTACTGAATTGTATCTTACTTTCGCCTAATAATGCGTTTTTAGCAAAGAGAGTATCTCCCGCAGGGAAGCTGCTACCATCAAATGTTTTCCCTCGTTATACTCCGCTCTGAAAGTGCTTTCATTGCAAGCTGCAGATTCCCTCCTAACAGCAAGCTTAAGGATGGGGTACTGAATTGAAACTTACTTTCGCAAAATAATGCGTTTTTAGAAAAGAGAGTATCTCCCGCAGGGAAGCTGCTACCATCAAATATTTACCCTCATTAGACTCCCCTCTGGAAGCGCTTTCACTGCAAGCTGCAGATTCCCTCCTAACAGCAAGCTTTAGGATAGGGTGCTGAATTGTAACTTACTTTCGCCTAATAAAGCGATTTTGGCAAAGAGACTATCTCCCGCAGGGAAGCTGCTACCATCAAATGTTTGCCCTCGTTAGACTCCCCTCTGGAAGCGCTTTCACTGCAAGCTGCAGATTCCCTCCTAACAGCAAGCTTTAAGATAGGGTACTGAATTGTATCTTACTTTCGCCTAATAAGGCGTTTTTAGCAAAGAGAGTATCTCCCACAGGGAAGCTGCTACCATCAAATGTTTGCCCTCGTTAGACTCCCCTCTGGAAGCGCTTTCACTGCAAGCTGCAGATTCCCTCCTAACAGCAAGCTTTAGGATAGGGTACTGAATTGTAACTGACTTTCGCCTAATAATGCGATTTTGGCAAAGAGAGTATCTCCCGCAGGGAAGCTGCTGCTATCAAATGTTTCCCCTCGTTAGACTCCCCTCTGGAAGCGCTTTCACTGCAAGCTGCAGATTCCCTCCTAACAGCAAGCTTTAGGATAGGGTACTGAATTGTATCTTAACTGCGGCTAATAAGGTGATTTTGGAAAAGAGAGTATCTCCCGCAGGGAAGCTGGTACCATCAAATGCTGGCTCTCGTTAGATTCCTCTCTTGAAGCACTTTCACTGCAAGCTGCAGATTCCCTCCTAACAGCAAGCTTTAGGATAGGGTACTGAATTGTAACTTACTTTCGCCTAATAATACGTTTTTAGCAAAGAGAGTATCTCCCGCAGGGAAGCTGCTACCATCAAATGTTTGCCCTCGTTAGACTCCCCTCTGGAAGCGCTTTCAGTGCAAGCTGCATATTCCCTCCTAACAGGAAGCTTTAGGATAGGGTACTGAATTGTAACTTACTTTCGCCTAATAATGTGATTTTGGCAAAGAGTATCTCCCGCAGGGAAGCTGCTACCATCAAATGTTTGCCCTCATTAGACTCCCCTCTGGAAGCGCTTTCACTGCAAGCTGCAGATTCCCTCCTAACAGCAAGCTTTAGCATAGGGTACTGAATTGTAACTTACTTTCGCCTATTAATGCGATTTTGGCAAAGAGACTATCCCCCGCAGGGAAGCTGCTACCATCAAATGTTTGCCCTCGTTAGACTCCCCTCTGGAAGCGCTTTATCTGCAAGCTGCAGATTCCCTCCTAACAGCTAGCTTTAGGATAGTGTGCTGAATTGTAACTTACTTTCGCCTAATAATGCGATTTTGGAAAAGAGACTATCTCCCACAGGGAAGCTGCTACCATCAAATGTTTGCCCTCATTAGACTCCCCTCTGGAAGCGCTTTCACTGCAAGCTGCAGATTTCCTCCTAACAGCAAGCTTTAGGATAGGGTGCAGAATTGTAACTTACTTTCGCATAATAAAGCGATTTTGGCAAAGAGACTATCTCCCGCAGGGAAGCTGCCACCATCAAATGTTTGCCCTCGTTAGACTCCCCTCTGGAAGCGCTTTCACTGCAAGCTGCAAATTCCCTCCTAACAGCAAGCTTTAAGATAGTGCACTGTATTGTATCTTACTTTCGCCTAATAAGGCGTTTTTAGCAAAGAGAGTATCTCCCACAGGGAAGCTGCTACCATCAAATGTTTGCCCTCGTTAGACTCCCCTCTGGAAGCGCTTTCCCTGCAAGCTGCAGATTCCCTCCTAACAGCAAGCTTTAGGATAGGGTACTGAATTGTAACTTACTTTCGCCTAATAATGCGATTTTGGCAAAGAGAGTATCTCCCGCAGGGAAGCTGCTGCTATCAAATGTTTCCCCTCGTTAGACTCCCCTCTGGAAGCGCTTTCACTGCAAGCTGCAGATTCCCTCCTAACAGCAAGCTTTAGGATAGGGTACTGAATTGTATCTTAACTGCGGCTAATAAGGTGATTTTGGAAAAGAAAGTATCTCCCGCAGGGAAGCTGCTACCATCAAATGTTTGCCCTCGTTAGACTCCCCTCTGGAAGCGCTTTCACTGCAAGCTGCAGATTCCCTCCTAACAGCAAGCTTTAGGATAGGGTACTGAATTGTAACTTACTTTCGCCTAATAATGTGATTTTGGCAAAGAGAGTATCTCCCGCAGGGAAGCTGCTACCATCAAATGTTTGCCCTCATTAGACTCCCCTCTGGAAGCGCTTTCACTGCAAGCTGCAGATTCCCTCCTAACAGCAAGCTTTAGGATAGGGTACTGAATTGTAACTTACTTTCGCCTAATAATGCGATTTTGGCAAAGAGACTATCCCCCGCAGGGAAGCTGCTACCATCAAATGTTTGCCCTCGTTAGACTCCCCTCTGGAAGCGCTTTCTCTGCAAGCTGCAGATTCCCTCCTAACAGCTAGCTTTAGGATAGGGTGCTGAATTGTAACTTACTTTCGCCTAATAATGCGATTTTGGAAAAGAGACTATCTCCCACAGGGAAGATGCTACCATCAAATGTTTGCCCTCATTAGACTCCCCTCTGGAAGCGCTTTCACTGCAAGCTGCAGATTCCCTCCTAAGAGCAAGCTTTAGGATAGGGTGCAGAATTGTAACTTACTTTCGCCTAATAAAGCGATTTTGGCAAAGAGACTATCTCCCGCAGGGAAGCTGCTACCATCAAATGTTTGCCCTCGTTAGACTCCCCTCTGGAAGCGCTTTCACTGCAAGCTGCAGATTCCCTCCTAACAGCAAGCTTTAAGATAGGGTACTGTATTGTATCTTACTTTCGCCTAATAAGGCGTTTTTAGCAAAGAGAGTATCTCCCACAGGGAAGCTGCTACCATCAAATGTTTGCCCTCGTTAGACTCCCCTCTGGAAGCGCTTTCACTGCAAGCTGCAGATTCCCTCCTAACAGCAAGCTTTAGGATAGGGTACTGAATTGTAACTTACTTTCGCCTAATAATGTGATTTTGGCAAAGAGAGTATCTCCCGCAGGAAAGCTGCTACCATCAAATGTTTGCCCTCATTAGACTCCCCTCTGGAAGCGCTTTCACTGCAAGCTGCAGATTCCCTCCTAACAGCAAGCTTTAGGATAGGGTACTGAATTGTAACTTACTTTCGCGTATTAATGCGATTTTGGCAAAGAGAGTATCTCCCGCAGGGAAGCTGCTACCATCAAATGTTTGCCCTCGTTAGACTCCCCTCTGGAAGCGATTTCTCTGCAAGCTGCAGATTCCCTCCTAACAGCAACCTTTAGGATATTGTACTGAATTGTAACTTACTTTCGCCTAATAATGCGATTTTGGCAAAGAGAGTATCTCCCGCAGGGAAGCTGCTGCTATCAAATGTTTCCCCTCGTTAGACTCCCCTCTGGAAGCGCTTTCACTGCAAGCTGCAGATTCCCTCCTAACAGCAAGCTTTAGGATAGGGTACTGAATTTTATCTTAACTGCGGCTAATAAGGTGATTTTGGAAAAGAGAGTATCTCCCGCAGGGAAGCTGCTACCATCAAATGCTGGCTCTTGTTAGATTCCTCTCTTGAAGAACTTTCACTGCAAGCTGCAGATTCCCTCCTAACAGCAAGCTTTAGGATAGGGTACTGAATTGTAACTTACTTTCGCCTAATAATATGTTTTTAGCAAAGAGAGTATCTCCCGCAGGGAAGCTGCTACCATCAAATGTTTGCCCTCGTTAGACTCCCCTCTGGAAGCGCTTTCACTGCAAGCTGCAGATTCCCTCCTAACAGCAAGCTTTAGGATAGGGTACTGAATTGTAACTTACTTTCGCCTATTAATGCGATTTTGGCAAAGAGACTATCTCCCGCAGGGAAGCTGCTACCATCAAATGTTTGCCCTCCTTAGACTCCCCTCTGGAAGCGCTTTCTCTGCAAGCTGCAGATTCCCTCCTAACAGCAATCTTTAGGATAGGGTACTGAATTGTAACTTACTTTCGCCTAATAATGCGATTTTGGCAAAGAGACTATCCCCCGCAGGGAAGCTGCTACCATCAAATGTTTGCCCTCGTTAGACTCCCCTCTGGAAGCGCTTTCTCTGCAAGCTGCAGATTCCCTCCTAACAGCTAGCTTTAGGATAGGGTGCTGAATTGTAACTTACTTTCGCCTAATAATGCGATTTTGGAAAAGAGACTATCTCCCACAGGGAAGATGCTACCATCAAATGTTTGCCCTCATTAGACTCCCCTCTGGAAGCGCTTTCACTGCAAGCTGCAGATTCCCTCCTAACAGCAAGCTTTAGGATAGGGTGCAGAATTGTAACTTACTTTCGCCTAATAAAGCGATTTTGGCAAAGAGACTATCTCCCGCAGGGAAGCTGCTACCATCAAATGTTTGCCCTCGTTAGACTCCCCTCTGGAAGCGCTTTCACTGCAAGCTGCAGATTCCCTCCTAACAGCAAGCTTTAAGATAGGGTACTGTATTGTATCTTACTTTCGCCTAATAAGGCGTTTTTAGCAAAGAGAGTATCTCCCACAGGGAAGCTGCTACCATCAAATGTTTGCCCTCGTTAGACTCCCCTCTGGAAGCGCTTTCACTGCAAGCTGCAGATTCCCTCCTAACAGCAAGCTTTAGGATAGGGTACTGAATTGTAACTTACTTTCGCATAATAATGCGATTTTGGCAAAGAGAGTATCTCCCGCAGGGAAGCTGCTGCTATCAAATGTTTCCCCTCGTTAGACTCCCCTCTGGAAGCGCTTTCACTGCAAGCTGCAGATTCCCTCCTAACAGCAAGCTTTAGGATAGGGTACTGAATTGTATCTTACTTTCGCCTAATAATGCGTTTTTAGCAAAGAGAGTATCTCCCGCAGGGAAGCTGCTACCATCAAATGTTTTCCCTCGTTATACTCCGCTCTGAAAGCGCTTTCATTGCAAGCTGCAGATTTCCTCCTAACAGCAAGCTTTAGGATGGGGTACTGAATTGAAACTTACTTTCGCCTAATAATGTGTTTTTAGCAAAGAGAGTATCTCCCGCAGGGAAGCTGCTACCATCAAATGTTTGCCCTCATTAGACTCCCCTCTGGAAGCACTTTCACTGCAAGCTGCAGATTCCCTCCTAACAGCAAGCTTTAGGATAGGGTACTGAATTGTAACTTACTTTCGCCTAATAATACGATTTTGGAAAAGAGACTATCTCCCGCAGGGAAGCTGCTACCATCAAATGTTTGCCCTCATTAGACTCCCCTCTGGAAGCGCGTTCACTGCAAGCTGCAGATTCCCTCCTAACAGCAAGCTTTAGGATAGGGTACTGAATTGTAACTTAACTGCGGCTAATAATGCGATTTTGGAAAAGAGACTATCTCCCGCAGGGAAGCTGCTACCATCAAATGTTTGCCCTCGTTAGACTCCCCTCTGGAAGCGCTTTCACTGCAAGGTGCAGATTCCCTCCTAACAGCAAGCTTTAGGATAGGGTACTGAATTGTAACTTACTTTCGCCTAATAATGCGATTTTGGCAAAGAGACTATCCCGCTCAGGGAAGCTGCTACCATCAAATGTTTGCCCTCGTTAGACTCCCCTCTTGAAGCGCTTTCTCTGCAAGCTGCAGATTCCCTCCTAACAGCTAGCTTTAGGATAGGGTACTGAATTGTAACTTAACTGCGGCTAATAAGGCGATTTTGGAAAAGAGACTATCTCCCACAGGGAAGATGCTACCATCAAATGTTTGCCCTCATTAGACTCCCCTCTGGAAGCGCTTTCACTGCAAGCTGCAGATTCCCTCCTAACAGCAAGCTTTAGGATAGGGTGCAGAATTGTAACTTACTTTCGCATAATAAAGCGATTTTGGCAAAGAGACTATCTCCCGCAGGGAAGTTGCTACCATCAAATGTTTGCCCTCGTTAGACTCCCCTCTGGAAGCGCTTTCACTGCAAGCTGCAGATTCCCTCCTAACAGCAATCTTTAAGATAGGGTACTGTATTGTATCTTACTTTCGCCTAATAAGGCGTTTTTAGCAAAGAGAGTATCTGCCACAGGGAAGCTGCTACCATCAAATGTTTGCCCTCGTTAGACTCCCCTCTGGAAGCGCTTTCACTGCAAGCTGCAGATTCCCTCCTAACAGCAAGCTTTAGGATAGGGTACTGAATTGTAACTTACTTTCGCCTAATAATGCGATTTTGGCAAAGAGAGTATCTCCCGCAGGGAAGCTGCTGCTATCAAATGTTTCCCCTCGTTAGACTCCCCTCTGGAAGCGCTTTCACTGCAAGCTGCAGATTCCCTCCTAACAGCAAGCTTTAGGATAGGGTACTGAATTGTATCTTAACTGCGGCTAATAAGGTGATTTTGGAAAAGAGAGTATCTCCCGCAGGGAAGCTGCTACCATCAAATGCTGGCTCTCGTTAGATTCCTCTCTTGAAGAAGTTTCACTGCAAGCTGCAGATTCCCTCCTAACAGCAAGCTTTAGGATAGGGTACTGAATTGTAACTTACTTTCGCCTAATAATACGTTTTTAGCAAAGAGAGTATCTCCCGCAGGGAAGCTGCTACCATCAAATGTTTGCCCTCGTTAGACTCCCCTCTGGAAGCGCTTTCACTGCAAGCTGCAGATTCCCACCTAACAGCAAGCTTTAGGATAGCGTACTGAATTGTAACTTACTTTCGCCTAATAATGTGATTTGGCAAAGAGAGTATCTCCCGCAGGGAAGCTGCTACCATCAAATGTTTGCCCTCATTAGACTCCCGTCTGGAGGCGCTTTCACTGCAAGCTGCAGATTCCCTCCTAACAGCAAGCTTTAGGATAGGGTACTGAATTGTAACTTACTTTCGCCTATTAATGAGACTTTGGCAAAGAGATTATCTCCCGCAGGGAAGCTGCTACCATCAAATGCTGGCTCTCATTAGATTCCTCTCTGGAAGCGCTTTCACTGCAAGCTGCAGATTCCCTCCTAACAGCAAGCTTTAGGATAGGGTACTGAATTGTATCTTAACTGCGGCTAATAAGGCGATTTTTTCAAAGAGAGTATCTCCCGCAGGGAAGCTGCTACCATCAAATGTTTGCCCTCATTAGACTCCCCTCTGGAAGCGCTTTCACTGCAAGCTGCAGATTCCCTCCTAACAGCAAGCTTTAGGATAGGGCACTGAATTGTATCTTAACTGCGGATAATAAGGCGATATTTGCAAAGAGAGTATCTCCCGCAGGGAAGCTGCTACCATCAAATGTTTGCCCTCCTTAGACTCCCCTCTGGAAGCGCTTTCACTTCAAGCTGCAGATTCCCTCCTAACAGCAAGCTTTAGGATAGGGTACTGAATTGTATCTTAACTGCGGCTAATAAGGTGATTTTGGCAAAGAGAGTATCTCCCGCAGGGAAGCTGCTACCATCAAATGCTGGCTCTCATTAGATTCCTCTCTTGAAGAACTTTCACTGCAAGCTGCAGATTCCCTCCTAACAGCAAGCTTTAGGATAGGGTACTGAATTGAAACTTACTTTCGCCTAATAATAAGTTTTTAGCAAAGAGAGTATCTCCCGCAGGGAAGCTGCTACCATCAAATGTTTGCCCTCATTAGACTCCCCTCTGGAAGCGCTTTCACTGCAAGCTGCAGATTCCCTCCTAACAGCAAGCTTTAGGATAGGGTACTGAATTGTAACTTACTTTCGCCTAATAAGGCATTTTTATCAAAGAGAGTATCTCCCACAGGGAAGCTGCTACCATCAAATGTTTGCCCTCGTTAGACTCCCCTCTGGAAGCGCTTTCACTGCAAGCTGCAGATTCCCTCCTAACAGCAAGCTTTAGGATAGGGTACTGAATTGTAACTTACTTTCGCCTAATAATGCGATTTTGGCAAAGAGAGTATCTCCCGCAGGGCAGCTGCTACCATCAAATGTTTGCCCTCATTAGACTCCCCTCTGGAAGCGCTTTCACTGCAAGCTGCAGATTCCCTCCTAACAGCAAGCTTTAGGATAGGGTACTGAATTGTATCTTAACTGCGGCTAATAAGGCGATTATTTCAAAGAGTGTATCTCCCGCAGGGAAGCTGCTACCATCAAATGTTTGCCCTCATTAGACTCCCCTCGGGAAGCGCTTTCACTGCAAGCTGCAGATTCCCTCCTAACAGCAAGCTTTAGGATAGGGTACTGAATTGAAACTTACTTTCGCCTAATAATGCGATTTTGGCAAAGAGAGTATCTCCCGCAGGGCAGCTGCTACCATCAAATGTTTGCCCTCATTAGACTCCCCTCTGGAAGCGCTTTCACTGCAAGCTGCAGATTCCCTCCTAACAGCAAGCTTTAGGATAGGGTACTGAATTGTACCTTAACTGCGGATAATAAGGCGATATTTGCAAAGAGAGTATCTCCCGCAGGGAAGCTGCTACCATCAAATGTTTGCCCTCGTTAGACTCCCCTCTGGAAGCGCTTTCTCTGCAAGCTGCAGATTCCCTCCTAACAGCTAGCTTTAGGATAGGGTGCTGAATTGTAACTTACTTTTGCCTAATAATGCGATTTTGGAAAAGAGACTATCTCCCACAGGGAAGCTGCTACCATCAAATGTTTGCCCTCATTAGACTCCCCTCTGGAAGCGCTTTCACTGCAAGCTGCAGATTCCCTCCTAACAGCAAGCTTTAGGATAGGGTGCAGAATTGTAACTTACTTTCGCCTAATAAAGCGATTTTAGCAAAGAGACTATCTCCCGCAGGGAAGCTGCTACCATCAAATGTTTGCCCTCGTTAGACTCCCCTCTGGAAGCGCTTTCACTGCAAGCTGCAGATTCCCTCCTAACAGCAAGCTTTAAGATAGGGTACTGTATTGTATCTTACTTTCGCCTATTAAGGCGTTTTTAGCAAAGAGAGTATCTCCCACAGGGAAGCTGCTACCATCAAATGTTTGCCCTCGTTAGACTCCCCTCTGGAAGCGCTTTCACTGCAAGCTGCAGATTCCCTCCTAACAGCAAGCTTTAGGATAGGGTACTGAATTGTAACTTACTTTCGCCTAATAATGCGATTTTGGCAAAGAGAGTATCTCCCGCAGGGAAGCTGCTGTTATCAAATGTTTGCCCTCGTTAGACTCCCCTCTGGAAGCGCTTTCACTGCAAGGTGCAGATTCCCTCCTAACAGCAAGCTTTAGGATAGGGTACTGAATTGTATCTTAACTGTGGCTAATAAGGTGATTTTGGCAAAGAGAATATCTCCCGCAGGGAAGCTGCTACCATCAAATGCTGGCTCTCGTTAGATTACTCTCTTGAAGAACTTTCACTGCAAGCTGCAGATTCCCTCCTAACAGCAAGCTTTAGGATAGGGTACTGAATTGTAACTTACTTTCGCATAATATTACGTTTTTATCAAAGAGAGTATCTCCCGCAGGGAAGCTGCTACCATCAAATGTTTGCCCTCGTTAGACTCCCCTCTGGAAACGCTTTCACTGCAAGCTGCAGATTCCCTCCTAACAGCAAGCTTTAGGATAGGGTACTGAATTGTAACTTACTTTCGCCTAATAATGTGATTTTGGCAAAGAGAGTATCTCCCGCAGGGAAGCTGCTACCATCAAATGTTTGCCCTCATTAGACTCCCCTCTGGAAGCGCTTTCACTGCAAGCTGCAGATTCCCTCCTAACAGCAAGCTTTAGGATAGGGTACTGAATTGTAACTTACTTTCGCCTAATAATGCGATATTGGCAAAGAGACTATCCCCCGCAGGGAAGCTGCTACCATCAAATGTTTGCCCTCGTTAGATTCCCCTCTGGAAGCGCTTTCTCTGCAAGCTGCAGATTCCCTCCTAACAGCAAGCTTTAGGATAGGGTACTGAATTGTAACTTACTTTCGCCTATTAATGCGATTTTGGCAAAGAGAGTATCTCCCGCAGGGAAGCTGCTACCATCAAATGTTTGCCCTCGTTAGACTCCCCTCTGGAAGCGCTTTCACTGCAACCTGCAGATTCCCTCCTAACAGCAATCTTTAGGATAGTGTACTGAATTGTATCTTACTTTCGCCTAATAATGCGATTTTGGAAAACAGACTATCTCCCACAGGGAAGCTGCTACCATCAAATGTTTGCCCTCGTTAGACTCCCCTCTTGAAGCGCTTTCACTGCAAGCTGCAGATTCCCTCCTAACAGCAAGCTTTAGGATAGGGTACTGAATTGTAACTTACTTTCACCTAATAATGCGATTTTGGCAAAGAGAGTATGTCCCGCAGGGAAGCTGCTACCATCAAATGTTTGCCCTCGTTAGACTCCCCTCTGGAAGCGCTTTCACTGCAAGCTGCAGATTCCCTCCTAACAGCAAGCTTTAGGATAGGGTACTGAATTGTAACTTACTTTCGCCTAATAATGCGATTTTGGCAAAGAGAGTATCTCCCGCAGGGCAGATGCTACCATCAAATGTTTGCCCTCATTAGACTCCCCTCTGGAAGCACTTTGACTGCAAGCTGCAGATTCCCTCCTAACAGCAAGCTTTAGGATAGGGTACTGAATTGTATCTTAACTGCGGCTAAAAAGGCGCTTTTGGGAAAGAGAATATGTCCCGCAGGGAAGCTGCTACCATCAAATGTTTGCCCTCATTAGACTCCCCTCTGGAAGCGCTTTCACTGCAAGCTGCAGATTCCCTCCTAACAGCAAGCTTTAGGATAGGGTACTGAATTGTATCTTAACTGCGGATAATAAGGCGATATTTGCAAAGAGAGTATCTCCCGCAGGGAAGCTGCTACCATCAAATGTTTGCCCTCATTAGACTCCCCTCTGGAAGCGCTTTCACTGCAAGCTGCAGATTCCCTCCTAACAGCAAGCTTTAGGATAGGGTACTGAATTGTAACTTACTTTCGCCTAATAATGCGATTTTGGCAAAGAGAGTATCTCCCGCAGGGAAGCTGCTACCATCAAATGTTTGCCCTCATTAGACTCCCCTCTGGAAGCACTTTGACTGCAAGCTGCAGATTCCCTCCTAACAGCAAGCTTTAGGATAGGGTACTGAATTGTATCTTAACTGCGGCTAAAAAGGCGCATTTGGGAAAGAGAATATCTCCCGCAGGGAAGCTGCTACCATCAAATGTTTGCCCTCATTAGACTCCCCTCTGGAAGCGCTTTCACTGCAAGCTGCAGATTCCCTCCTAACAGCAAGCTTTAGGACAGGGTACTGAATTTTAACTTACTTTCGCCTAATAATGCGATTTTGGCAAAGAGAATATCTCCCGCAGGGAAGCTGCTACCATCAAATGTTTGCCCTCATTAGACTCCCCTCTGGAAGCGCTTTCACTGCAAGCTGCAGATTCCCTCCTAACAGCAAGCTTTAGGATAGGGTACTGAATTGTAACTTACTTTCGCCTAATAATGCGATTTTGGCAAAGAGACTATCCCCCGCAGGGAAGCTGCTACCATCAAATGTTTGCCCTCGTTAGATTCCCCTCTGGAAGCGCTTTCTCTGCAAGCTGCAGATTCCCTCCTAACAGCAATCTTTAGGATAGTGTACTGAATTGTATCTTACTTTCGCCTAATAATGCGATTTTGGAAAAGAGACTATCTCCCACAGGGAAGCTGCTACCATCAAATGCTGGCTCTCGTTAGATTCCTCTCTTGAAGCACTTTCACTGCAAGCTGCAGATTCCCTCCTAACAGCAAGCTTTAGGATAGGGTACTGAATTGTATCTTAACTGCGGCTAATAAGGCGATTTTTTCAAAGAGAATATCTCCCGCAGGGAAGCTGCTACCATCAAATGTTTGCCCTCATTAGACTCCCCTCGGGAAGCGCTTTCACTGCAAGCTGCAGATTCCCTCCTAACAGCAAGCTTTAGGATAGGGTACTGAATTGTATCTTAACTGCGGATAATAAGGCGATATTTGCAAAGAGAGTATCTCCCGCAGGGAAGCTGCTACCATCAAATGTTTGCCCTCATTAGACTCCCCTCTGGAAGCGCTTTCACTGCAAGCTGCAGATTCCCTCCTAACAGCAAGCTTTAGGATAGGGTACTGAATTGTAACTTACTTTCGCCTAATAATGCGATTTTGGCAAAGAGAGTATCTCCCGCAGGGAAGCTGCTACCATCAAATGTTTGCCCTCATTAGACTCCCCTCTGGAAGCACTTTGACTGCAAGCTGCAGATTCCCTCCTAACAGCAAGCTTTAGGATAGGGTACTGAATTGTATCTTAACTGCGGCTAAAAATGCGCTTTTGGGAAAGAGAATATCTCCCGCAGGGAAGCTGCTACCATCAAATGTTTGCCCTCATTAGACTCCCCTCTGGAAGCGCTTTCACTGCAAGCTGCAGATTCCCTCCTAACAGCAAGCTTTAGGATAGGGTACTGAATTGAAACTTACTTTCGCCTAATAATGCGATTTTGGCAAAGAGAGTATCTCCCGCAAGGAAGCTGCTACCATCAAGTGTTTGCCCTCATTAGACTCCCCTCTGGAAGCGCTTTCACTGCAAGCTGAAGATTCCCTCCTAACAGCAAGCTTTAGGATAGGGTACTGAATTGTAACTTACTTTCGCCTAATAATGCGATTTTGGCAAAGAGAGTATCTCCCGCAGGGAAGTTGCTACCATCAAATGTTTGCCCTCATTAGACTCCCCTCTGGAAGCGCTTTCACTGCAAGCTGCAGATTCCCTCCTAACAGCAAGCTTTAGGATAGGGTACTGAATTGTATCTTACTTTCGCCTAATAAGGCATTTTTAGCAGTGAGAGTATCTCCCACAGGGAAGCTGCTACCATCAAATGTTTGCCCTCATTAGACTCCCCTCTGGAAGCGCTTTCACTGCAAGCTGCAGATTCCCTCCTAACAGCAAGCTTTAGGATAGGGTACTGAATTGTAACTTACTTTCACCTAATAATGCGATTTTGGCAAAGAGAGTATCTCCCGCAGGGAAGCTGCTACCATCAAATGTTTGCCCTCGTTAGACTCCCCTCTGGAAGCGCTTTCACTGCAAGCTGCAGATTCCCTCCTAACAGCAAGCTTTAGGATAGGGTACTGAATTGTAACTTACTTTCGCCTAATAATGCGATTTTAGCAAAGAGAGTATCTCCCGCAGGGCAGATGCTACCATCAAATGTTTGCCCTCATTAGACTCCCCTCTGGAAGCGCTTTCACTGCAAGCTGCAGATTCCCTCCTAACAGCAAGCTTTAGGATAGGGTACTGAATTGAAACTTACTTTCGCATAATAATGCGATTTTGGCAAAGAGAGTATCTCCCGCAGGGAAGCTGCTACCATCAAATCTTTGCCCTCATTAGACTCCCCTCTGGAAGCGCTTTCACTGCAAGCTACAGATTCCCTCCTAACAGCAAGCTTTATGATAGGGTACTGAATTGTATCTTAACTGCGGCTAATAAGGCGATTTTTTCAAAGAGAATATCTCCCGCAGGGAAGCTGCTACCATCAAATGTTTGCCCTCATTAGACTCCCCTCGGGAAGCGCTTTCACTGCAAGCTGCAGATTCCCTCCTAACAGCAAGCTTTAGGATAGGGTACTGAATTGTATCTTAACTGCGGATAATAAGGCGATATTTGCAAAGAGAGTATCTCCCGCAGGGAAGCTGCTACCATCAAATGTTTGCCCTCATTAGACTCCCTTCTGGAAGCGCTTTCACTGCAAGCTGCAGATTCCCTCCTAACAGCAAGCTTTAGGATAGGGTACTGAATTGTAACTTAACTGCGGCTAGTAAGGAGAATTTGTCAAAGAGAATATCTCCCGCAGGGAAGCTGCTACCATCAAATGTTTGCCCTCATTAGACTCCCCTCTGGAAGCGCTTTCACTGCAAGCTGCAGATTCCCTCCTAACAGCAAGCTTTAGGATAGGGTACTGAATTGTAACTTACTTTCTCCTAATAATGCGATTTTGGCAAAGAGAGTATCTCCCGCAGGGAAGCTGCTACCATCAAATGTTTGCCCTCATTAGACGCCCCTCTGGAAGTGCTTTCACTCCAAGCTGCAGATTCCCTCCTAACAGCAAGCTTTAGCATAGGGTACTGAATTGTAACTTAACTGCGGCTAATAAGGCGATTTTGGCAAAGAGAATATCTCCCGCAGGGAAGCTGCTACCATCAAATGTTTGCCCTCATTAGACTCCCCTCTGGAAGCGCTTTCACTGCAAGCTGCAGATTCCCTCCTAACAGCAAGCTTTAGGTTAGGGTACTGAATTGTAACTTACTTTCGCCTAATAATGCGATTTTGGCAAAGAGAGTATCTCCCGCAGGGAAGCTGCTACCATCAAATGTTTGCCCTCATTAGACTCCCCTCTGGAAGCGCTTTCTCTGCAAGCTGCAGATTCCCTCCTAACAGCAAGCTTTAGGATAGTGTACTGAATTGTATCTTACTTTCGCCTAATAATGAGATTTTGGCAAAGAGAGTATCTCCCGCAGGGAAGCTGCTACCATCAAACGTTTGCCCTCGTTAGACTCCCCTCTGGAAGCGCTTTCACTGCAAGCTGCAGATTCCCTCCTAACAGCAAGCTTTAGGATAGGGTACTGAATTGTATCTTAACTGCGGCTAATAAGGCGATTATGGCAAAGAGAATATCTCCCGCAGGGAAGCTGTTACCATCAAATGTTTGCCCTCATTAGACTCCCCTCTGGAAGCGCTTTCACTGCAAGCTGCAGATTCCCTCCTAACAGCAAGCTTTAGGATAGGGTACTGAATTGTATCTTACTTTCGCCTAATAATGCGATTTTGGCAAAGAGAGTATCTCCCGCAGGGAAGCTGCTACCATCAAATGTTTGCCCTCATTAGACTCCCCTCTGGAAGCGCTTTCACTGCAAGCTGCAGATTCCCTCCTAACAGCAAGCTTTAGGATAGGGTACTGAATTGTATCTTAACTGCGGATAATAAGGCGATATTTGCAAAGAGAGTATCTCCCGCAGGGAAGCTGCTACCATCAAATGTTTGCCCTCATTAGAATCCCCTCTGGAAGCGCTTTCACTGCAAGCTGCAGATTCCCTCCTAACAGCAAGCTTTAGGATAGGGTACTGAATTGTAACTTACTTTCGCCTAATAATGCGATTTTGGCAAAGAGAGTATCTCCCGCAGGGAAGCTGCTACCATCAAATGTTTGCCCTCATTAGACTCCCCTCTGGAAGCGCTTTCACTGCAAGCTGCAGATTCCCTCCTAACAGCAAGCTTTACGATAGTGTACTGAATTGTAACTTAACTGCGGCTAATAATGCGATTTTGGCAAAGAGAATATCTCCCGCAGGGAAGCTGCTACCATCAAATGTTTGCCCTCGTTAGACTCCCCTCTGGAAGCGCTTTCACTGCAAGCTGCAGATTCCCTCCTAACAGCAAGCTTTAGGATAGGGTACTGAATTGTAACTTACTTTCGCCTAATAATGCGATTTTGGCAAAGAGAGTATCTCCCGCAGGGAAGCTGCTACCATCAAACGTTTACCCTCGTTAGACTCCCCTCTGGAAGCGCTTTCAGTGCAAGCTGCAGATTCCCTCCTAACAGCAAGCTTTAGGATAGGGTACTGAATTGTAACTTACTTTCGCCTAATAATGCGATTTTGGCAAAGAGAGTATCTCCCGCAGGGAAGCTGCTACCATCAAATGTTTTCCCTCATTAGACTCCCATCTGGTAGCGCTTTCACTGCAAGCTGCAGATTCCCTCCTAACAGCAAGCTTTAGGATAGGGTACTGAATTGTAACTTACTTTCGCCTAATAATGCGATTTTGGCAAAGAGAGTATCTCCCGCAGGGAAGCTGCTACCATCAAATGTTTGCCCTCATTAGACTCCCCTCTGGAAGCGCTTTCAGTGCAAGCTGCAGATTCCCTCCTAACAGCAAGCTTTAGGATAGGGTACTGAATTGTAACTTACTTTCGCCTAATAATGCGATTTTGGCAAAGAGAGTATCTCCCGCAGGGAAGCTGCTACCATCAAATATTTGCCCTCATTAGACTCCCCTCTGGAAGCGCTTTCACTGCAAGCTGCAGATTCCCTCCTAACAGCAAGCTTTAGGATAGGGTACTGAATTGTAACTTACTTTCGCCTAATAATGCGATTTTGGCAAAGAGAGTATCTCCCGCAGGGAAGCTGCTACCATCAAACGTTTGCCCTCGTTAGACTCCCCTCCGGAAGCGCTTTCACTGCAAGCTGCAGATTCCCTCCTAACAGCAAGCTTTAGGATATTGTACTGAATTGTAACTTACTTTCGCCTAATAATGCGATTTTGGCAAAGAGAGTATCTCCCGCAGGGAAGCTGCTACCATCAAATGTTTGCCCTCATTAGACTCCCCTCTGGAAGCGCTTTCACTGCAAGCTGCAGATTCCCTCCTAACAGCAAGCTTTAGGATAGGGTACTGAATTGTATCTTAACTGCGGCTAATAAGGCGATTTTGGCAAAGAGAGTATCTCCCGCAGGGAAGCTGCTACCATCAAATGTTTGCCCTCATTAGACTCCCCTCTGGAAGCGCTTTCACTGCAAGCTGCAGATTCCCTCCTAACAGCAAGCTTTAGGATTGGGTACTGAATTGTAACTTACTTTTGCCTAATAATGCGATTTTGGCAAAGAGAGTATCTCCCGCAGGGAAGCTGCTACCATCAAACCTTTGCCCTCGTTAGACTCCCCTCTGGAAGCGCTTTCACTGCAAGCTGCAGATTCCCTCCTAACAGCAAGCTTTAGGATAGGGTACTTAACTGTAACTTAACTGCGGCTAAAAAGGCGATTTTGACAAAGAGAATATCTCCCGCAGGGAAGCTGTTACCATCAAATGTTTGCCCTCATTATACTCCCCTCTGGAAGCGCTTTCACTGCAAGCTTCAGATTCCCTCCTAACAGCAAGATTTAGGATAGGGTACTGAATTGTAACTTAACTGCGGCTAATAAGGCAAAATTGGAAAAGAGTTTATCTCCCGCAGGGAAGCTGCTACCATCAAATGTTTGCCCTCGTTAGACTCCCCTCTGGAAGCGCTTTCACTGCAAGCTGCAGATTCCCTCCTAACAGCAAGCTTTAGGATAGGGTACTGAATTGTAACTTACTTTCGCCTAATAATGCGATTTTGGCAAAGAGAGTATCTCCCGCAGGGAAGCTGCTACCATCAAACGTTTACCCTCGTTATACTCCCCTCCGGAAGCGCTTTCACTGCAAGCTTCAGATTCCCTCCTAACAGCAAGATTTAGGATAGGGTACTGAATTGTATCTTACTTTCGCCTAATAATGCGATTTTGGCAAAGAGAGTATCTCCCGCAGGGAAGCTGCTACCATCAAATGTTTGCCCTCATTAGAATCCCCTCTGGAAGCGCTTTCACTGCAAGCTGCAGATTCCCTCCTAACAGCAAGCTTTAGGATAGGGTACTGAATTGTAACTTACTTTCGCCTAATAATGCGATTTTGGCAAAGAGAGTATCTCCCACAGGGAAGCTGCTACCATCAAATGTTTGCCCTCCTTAGACTCCCCTCTGGAAGTGCTTTCACTGCAAGCTGCAGATTCCCTCCTAACAGCAAGCTTTAGGATAGGGTACTGAATTGAAACTTACTTTCGCATAATAATGCGATTTTGGCAAAGAGAGTATCTACCGCAGCGAAGCTGCTACCATCAAATGTTTGCCCTCATTAGACTCCCCTCCGGAAGCGCTTTCAGTGCAAGCTGCAGATTCCCTCCTAACAGCAAGCTTTAGGATAGGGTACTGAATTGTAACTTACTTTCGCCTAATAATGCGATTTTTGCAAAGAGAGTATCTCCCGCAGGGAAGCTGCTACCATCAAATGTTTGCCCTCATTAGACTCCCCTCTGGAAGCGCTTTCACTGCAAGCTGCAGATTCCCTCCTAACAGCAAGCTTTAGGATATTGTACTGAATTGTAACTTACTTTCGCCTAATAATGCGATTTTGGCAAAGAGAGTATCTCCCGCAGGGAAGCTGTTACCATCAAATATTTGCCCTCATTATACTCCCCTCTGGAAGCGCTTTCACTGCAAGCTTCAGATTCCCTCCTAACAGCAAGATTTAGGATAGGGTACTGAATTGTAACTTAACTGCGGCTAATAAGGCAAAATTGGAAAAGAGTTTATCTCCCGCAGGGAAGCTGCTACCATCAAATGTTTGCCCTCGTTAGACTCCCCTCTGGAAGCGCTTTCACTGCAAGCTGCAGATTCCCTCCTAACAGCAAGCTTTAGGATAGGGTACTGAATTGTAACTTACTTTCGCCTAATAATGCGATTTTGGCAAAGAGAGTATCTCCCGCAGGGAAGCTGCTACCATCAAACGTTTACCCTCGTTAGACTCCCCTCCGGAAGCGCTTTCACTGCAAGCTTCAGATTCCCTCCTAACAGCTAGCTTTAGGATAGGGTACTGAATTGTAACTTACTTTCGCCTAATAATGCGATTTTGGCAAAGAGAGTATCTCCCGCAGGGAAGCTGCTAACATCAAATGTTTGCCCTCATTAGACTCCCCTCTGGAAGCGCTTTCACTGCAAGCTGCAGATTCCCTCCTAACAGCAAGCTTTAGGATAGGGTACTGAATTGTAACTTACTTTCGCCTAATAATGCGATTTTGGCAAAGAGAGTATCTCCCACAGGGAAGCTGCTACCATCAAATGTTTGCCCTCCTTAGACTCCCCTCTGGAAGTGCTTTCACCGCAAGCTGCAGATTCCCTCCTAACAGCAAGCTTTAGGATAGGGTACTGAATTGAAACTTACTTTCGCCTAATAATGCGATTGTGGAAAACAGAGTATCTCCTGCAGGGAAGCTGCTACCATGAAATGCTGGCTCTCGTTAGAGACCTCTCTTGAAGCGCTTTGACTGCAAGCTGCAGATTCCCTCCTAACAGCAAGCTTTAGGATAGGGTACTGAATTGTAACTTACTTTCGCTTAATAATGCGATTTTGGCAAAGAGAGTATCTCCCGCAGGGAAGCTGCTACCATCAATTGTTTGCCCTCATTAGACTCCCCTCTGGAAGCGCTTTCACTGCAAGCTGCAGATTCCCTCTTAACAGCAAGCTTTAGCATAGGGTACTGAATTGTAATTTAACTGCGGCTAATAAGGCGATTTTGGCAAAGAGAATATCTCCCGCAGGGAAGCTGTTACCATCAAATGTTTGCCCTCATTAGACTCCCCTCTGGAAGCGCTTTTACTGCAAGCTGCAGATTCCCTCCTAACAGCAAGCTTTAGGATAGGGTACTGAATTGTAACTTACTTTCGCCTAATAATGCGATTGTGGCAAAGAGAGTATCTCCCGCAGGGAAGCTGCTACCATCAAACGTTTGCCCTCGTTAGACTCCCCTCCGGAAGGGCTTTCACTGCAAGCTGCAGATTCCCTCCTAACAGCAAGCTTTAGGATAGGGTACTGAATTGTAACTTACTTTCGCCTAATAAAGTGATTTTGGCAAAGAGAGTATCTCCCGCAGGGAAGCTGCTACCATCAAATGTTTGCCCTCATTAGACTCCCCTCTGGAAGCGCTTTCACTGCAAGCTGCAGATTCCCTCCTAACAGCAAGCTGTAGGACACTGTACTGAATTGTAACTTAACTGCGGATAATAAGGCGATTTTGGCAAAGAGAGTATCTCCCGCAACGAAGCTGCTACCATCAAATGTTTGCCCTCATTAGACTCCCCTCTTGAAGCGCTTTCACTGCAAGCTGCACATTCCCTCCTAACAGCAAGCTTTAGCATAGGGTACTGAATTGTAATTTAACTGCGGCTAATAAGGCGATTATGGCAAAGAGAATATCTCCCGAAGGGAAGCTTTTACCATCAAATGTTTGCCCTCATTAGACTCCCCTCTGGAAGCGCTTTCACTGCAAGCTGCAGATTCCCTCCTAACAGCAAGCTTTAGGATAGGGTACTGAATTGTAACTTACTTTCGCCTAATAATGCGATTTTGGCAAAGAGAGTATCTCCCGCAGGGAAGCTGCTACCATCAAACATTTGCGCTCGTTAGACTCCCCTCCGGAAGGGCTTTCACTGCAAGCTGCAGATTCCCTCCTAACAGCAAGCTTTAGGATGGGGTACTGAATTGTAACTTACTTTCGCCTAATAATGCGATTTTGGCAAAGAGAGTATCTCCCGCAGGGAAGCTGCTACCATCAAATGTTTGCCCTCATTAGACTCCCCTCTGGAAGCGCTTTCACTGCAAGCTGCAGATTCCCTCCTAACAGCAAGTTTTAGAATAGGGTACTGAATTGTAACTTACTTTCGCCTAATAATGCGATTTTGGCAAAGAGAGTATCTCCCGCAGGGAAGCTGCTACCATCAAATGTTTGCCCTCATTAGACTCCCCTCTGGAAGCGCTTTCACTGCAAGCTGCAGATTCCCTCCTAACAGCAAGCTTTAGGATAGGGTACTGAATTGTAACTTACTTTCGCCTAATAATGAGATTTTGGCAAAGAGAGTATCTCCCGCAGGGAAGCTGCTACCATCAAACGTTTCCCCTCGTTAGACTCCCCTCTGGAAGCGCTTTAACTGCAAGCTGCAGATTCCCTCCTAACAGCAAGCTTTAGGATAGGGTACTGAATTGTAACTTAACTGCGGCTAATAAGGCGATATTGGCAAAGAGAATATCTCCCGCAGGGAAGCTGTTACCATCTAATGTTTGCCCTCATTAGACTCCCCTCTGGAAGCGCTTTCACTGCAAGCTGCAGATTCCCTCCTAACAGCAAGCTTTAGGATAGGGCACTGAATTGTAACTTAACTGCGGCTAATAAGGCGATTTTGGAAAAGAGATTATATCCCGCAGGGAAGCTGCTACCATCAAATGTTTGCCCTCGTTAGACTCCCCTCTGGAAGCGCTTTCACTGCAAGCTGCAGATTCCCTCCTAACAGCAAGCTTTAGGATAGGGTACTGAATTGAATATTACTTTCGCCTAATAATGCGATTTTGGAAAAGAGAGTATCTCCCGCAGGGAAGCTGCTACCATCAAATGTTTGCCCTCATTAGACTCCCCTCTGGAAGCGCTTTCACTGCAAGCTGCAGATTCCCTCCTAACAGCAAGCTTTAGGATAGGGTACTGAATTGTAACTTACTTTCGCCTAATAATGCGATTTTGGCAAAGAGAGTATCTCCCGCAGGGAAGCTGCTACCATCAAATGTTTGCCCTCATTAGACTCCCCTCTGGTAGCGCTTTCACTGCAAGCTGCAGATTCCCTCCTAACAGCAAGCTTTAGCATAGGGTACTGAATTGTAATTTAACTGCGGCTAATAAGGCGATTTTGGCAAAGAGATTATCTCCCGCAGGGAAGCTGTTACCATCAAATGTTTGCCCTCATTAGACTCCCCTCTGGAAGCGCTTTCACTGCAAGCTGCAGATTCCCTCCTAACAGCAAGCTTTAGGATAGGGTACTGAATTGTAACTTACTTTCGCCTAATAATGCGATTTTGGCAAAGAGAGTATCTCCCGCAGGGAAGCTGCTACCATCAAATGTTTGCCCTCATTAGACTCCCCTCTGGAAGCGCTTTCACTGCAAGCTGCAGATTCCCTCCTAACAGCAAGCTTTAGGATAGGGTGCTGAATTGTAACTTAACTGCGGTTAATAAGGCGATTTTGGCAAAGAGAGTATCTCCCGAAACGAAGCTGCTACCATCAAGTGTTTGCTCTCATCAGACTCACCTCTGGCAGCGCTTTCACTGCAAGCTGCAGATTCCCTCCTAACAGCAAGCTTTAGGATAGGGTACTGAATTGTAACTTACTTTCGCCTAATAATGAGATTTTGGCAAAGAGATTATCTCCCGCAGGGAAGCTGCTACCATCAAACGTTTGCCCTCGTTAGACTCCCCTCTGGAAACGCTTTCACTGCAAGCTTCAGATTCCCTCCTAACAGCAAGCTTTAGGATAGGGTACTGAATTGTATCTTAAATGCGGATAATAAGGCAAAATTGGAAAAGAGATTATATCCCGCAGGGAAGCTGCTACCATCAAATGTTTGCCCTCGTTAGACTCCCCTCTGGAAGCGCTTTCACTGCAAGCTGCAGATTCCCTCCTAACAGCAAGCTTTAGGATAGGGTACTGAATTGTAACTTACTTTCGCCCAATAATGCGATTTTGGCAAAGAGAGTATCTCCCGCAGGGAAGCTGCTACCATCAAATGTTTGCCCTCATTAGACTCCCCTCTGGAAGCGCTTTCACTGCAAGCTGCAGATTCCCTCCTAAAAGCAAGCTTTAGGATAGGGTACTGAATTGTAACTTACTTTCGCCTAATAATGCGATTTTGGCAAAGAGAGTATCTCCCGCAGGGAAGCTGCTACCATCAAATGTTTGCCCTCGTTAGACTCCCCTCTGGAAGCGCTTTGACTGCAAGCTGCAGATTCCCTCCTAACAGCAAGCTTTAGGATAGGGTACTGAATTGTAACTTACTTTCGCCTAATAATGCGATTTTGGCAAAGAGAGTATCTCCCGCAGGGAAGCTGCTACCATCAAATGTTTGCCCTCATTAGACTCCCCTCTGGAAGCGCTTTCACTGCAAGCTGCAGATTCCCTCCTAACAGCAAGATTTAGGATAGGGCACTGAATTGTAACTTAATTGCGGCTAATAAGGCGATTTTGGCAAAGAGAATATCTCCCGCAGGGAAGCTGCTACCATCAAATGTTTGCCCTCGTTAGACTCCCCTCTTGAAGCGCTTTCACTGCAAGCTGCAGATTCCCTCCTAACACCAAGCTTTAGGATAGGGTACTGAATTGAATATTACTTTCGCCTAATAATGCGATTTTGGAAAAGAGAGTATCTCCCGCAGGGAAGCTGCTACCATCAAATGTTTGCCCTCCTTAGACTCCCCTCTGGAAGCGCTTTCACTGCAAGCTGCAGATTCCCTCCTAACAGCAAGCTTTAGCATAGGGTACTGAATTGTAACTTACTTTAGCCTAATAATGCGATTTTGGCAAAGAGAATATCTCCCGCAGGGAAGCTGCTACCATCAAATGTTTGCCCTCGTTAGACTCCCCTCCGGAAGCGCTTTCACTGCAAGCTGCAGATTCCCTCCTAACAGCAAGCTTTAGGATAGGGTACTGAATTGTAACTTACTTTCGCCTAATAATGCGATTATGGCAAAGAGAGTATCTCCCGCAGGGAAGCTGCTACCATCAAATGTTTGCCCTCATTAGACTCCCCTCTGGAAGCGCTTTCACTGCAAGCTGCAGATTCCCTCCTAACAGCAAGCTTTAGGATAGGGTACTGAATTGTAACTTACTTTCGCCTAATAATGCGATTTTGGCAAAGAGAGTATCTCCCGCAGGGAAGCTGCTACCATCAAATGTTTGCCCTCATTAGACTCCCCTCTGGAAGCGCTTTCACTGCAAGCTGCAGATTCCCTCCTAACAGCAAGCTTTAGGATAGGGTACTGAATTGTAACTTAACTGCGGATAATAAGGCGATTTTGACAAAGAGAGTATCTCCCGCAGGGAAGGTGTTACCATCAAATGTTTGCCCTCATTAGACTCCCCTCTGTAAGCGCTTTCACTGCAAGCTTCAGATTCCCTCCTAACAGCAAGCTTTAGGATAGGGTACTGAATTGTATCTTAACTGCGTATAATAAGGCAAAATTGGAAAAGAGATTATCTCCCGCAGGGAAGCTGCTACCATCAAATGTTTGCCCTCGTTAGACTCCCTTCTGGAAGCGCTTTCACTGCAAGCTGCAGATTCTCTCCTAACAGCAAGCTTTAGGATAGGGTACTGAATTGTAACTTACTTTCGCCTAATAATGCGATTTTGGCAAAGAGAGTATCTCCCGCAGGGAAGCTGCTACCATCAAATGTTTGCCCTCGTTAGGCTCCCCTCCAGAAGGGCTTTCACTGCAAGCTGCAGATTCCCTCCTAACAGCAAGCTTTAGGATAGGGTACTGAATTGTAACTTACTTTCGCCTAATAATGCGATTTTGACAAACAGACTATCTCCCGCAGGGAAGCTGCTACCATCAAATGTTTGCCCTCGTTAGACTCCCCTCTGGAAGCGCTTTCACTGCAAGCTGTAGATTCCCTCCTAACAGCAAGCTTTAGGATAGGGTACTGAATTGTATCTTACTTTCGCCTAATAATGCGATCTTGGCAAAGAGAGTATCTCCCGCAGGGAAGCTGCTACCATCAAATGTTTGCCCTCATTAGACTCCCCTCTGGAAGCGCTTTCACTGCAAGCTGCAGATTCCCTCCTAACAGCAAGCTTTAGGATAGGGTACTGAATTGTATCTTTACTGCGGCTAATAAGGCGATTTTGACAAAGAGAATATCTCCCGCAGGGAAGCTGTTACCATCAAATGTTTGCCCTCATTAGACTCCCCTCTGGAAGCGCTTTCACTGCAAGCTTCAGATTCCCTCCTAACAGCAAGCTTTAGGATAGGGTACTGAATTGTATCTTAACAGCGGATAATAAGGCAAAATTGGAAAAGAGATTATCTCCCGCAGGGAAGCTGCTACCATCAAATGTTTGCCCTCGTTAGACTCCCTTCTGCAAGCGCTTTCACTGCAAGCTGCAGATTCTCTCCTAACAGCAAGCTTTAGGATAGGGTACTGAATTGTAACTTACTTTCGCCTAATAATGCGATTTTGGCTAAGAGAGTATCTCCCGCAGGGAAGCTGCTACCATCAAATGTTTGCCCTCATTAGACTCCCCTCTTGAAGCGCTTTCACTGCAAGCTGCAGATTCCCTCCTAACAGCAAGCTTTAGCATAGGGTACTGAATTGTAATTTAACTGCGGCTAATAAGGCGATTATGGCAAAGAGAATATCTCCCGAAGGGAAGCTTTTACCATCAAATGTTTGCCCTCATTAGACTCCCCTCTGGAAGCGCTTTCACTGCAAGCTGCAGATTCCCTCCTAACAGCAAGCTTTAGGATAGGGTACTGAATTGTAACTTACTTTCGCCTAATAATGCGATTTTGGCAAAGAGAGTATCTCCCGCAGGGAAGCTGCTACCATCAAACATTTGCGCTCGTTAGACTCCCCTCCGGAAGGGCTTTCACTGCAAGCTGCAGATTCCCTCCTAACAGCAAGCTTTAGGATGGGGTACTGAATTGTAACTTACTTTCGCCTAATAATGCGATTTTGGCAAAGAGAGTATCTCCCGCAGGGAAGCTGCTACCATCAAATGTTTGCCCTCATTAGACTCCCCTCTGGAAGCGCTTTCACTGCAAGCTGCAGATTCCCTCCTAACAGCAAGTTTTAGAATAGGGTACTGAATTGTAACTTACTTTCGCCTAATAATGCGATTATGGCAAAGAGAGTATCTCCCGCAGGGAAGCTGCTACCATCAAATGTTTGCCCTCATTAGACTCCCCTCTGGAAGCGCTTTCACTGCAAGCTGCAGATTCCCTCCTAACAGCAAGCTTTAGGATAGGGTACTGAATTGTAACTTACTTTCGCCTAATAATGAGATTTTGGCAAAGAGAGTATCTCCCGCAGGGAAGCTGCTACCATCAAACGTTTCCCCTCGTTAGACTCCCCTCTGGAAGCGCTTTAACTGCAAGCTGCAGATTCCCTCCTAACAGCAAGCTTTAGGATAGGGTACTGAATTGTATCTTAACTGCGGCTAATAAGGCGATATTGGCAAAGAGAATATCTCCCGCAGGGAAGCTGTTACCATCTAATGTTTGCCCTCATTAGACTCCCCTCTGGAAGCGCTTTCACTGCAAGCTGCAGATTCCCTCCTAACAGCAAGCTTTAGGATAGGGCACTGAATTGTAACTTAACTGCGGCTAATAAGGCGATTTTGGCAAAGAGAATATCTCCCGCAGGGAAGCTGCTACCATCAAATGTTTGCCCTCGTTAGACTCCCCTCTGGAAGCGCTTTCACTGCAAGCTGCAGATTCCCTCCTAACAGCAAGCTTTAGGATAGGGTACTGAATTGTAACTTACTTTCGCCTAATAATGCGATTTTGGCAAAGAGAGTATCTCCCGCAGGGAAGCTGCTACCATCAAATGTTTGCCCTCATTAGACTCCCCTCTGGTAGCGCTTTCACTGCAAGCTGCAGATTCCCTCCTAACAGCAAGCTTTAGCATAGGGTACTGAATTGTAATTTAACTGCGGCTAATAAGGCGATTTTGGCAAAGAGATTATCTCCCGCAGGGAAGCTGTTACCATCAAATGTTTGCCCTCATTAGACTCCCCTCTGGAAGCGCTTTCACTGCAAGCTGCAGATTCCCTCCTAACAGCAAGCTTTAGGATAGGGTACTGAATTGTAACTTACTTTCGCCTAATAATGCGATTTTGGCAAAGAGAGTATCTCCCGCAGGGAAGCTGCTACCATCAAATGTTTGCCCTCATTAGACTCCCCTCTGGAAGCGCTTTCACTGCAAGCTGCAGATTCCCTCCTAACAGCAAGCTTTAGGATAGGGTGCTGAATTGTAACTTAACTGCGGTTAATAAGGCGATTTTGGCAAAGAGAGTATCTCCCGAAACGAAGCTGCTACCATCAAGTGTTTGCCCTCATCAGACTCACCTCTGGCAGCGCTTTCACTGCAAGCTGCAGATTCCCTCCTAACAGCAAGCTTTAGGATAGGGTACTGAATTGTAACTTACTTTCGCCTAATAATGAGATTTTGGCAAAGAGATTATCTCCCGCAGGGAAGCTGCTACCATCAAACGTTTGCCCTCGTTAGACTCCCGTCTGGAAACGCTTTCACTGCAAGCTTCAGATTCCCTCCTAACAGCAAGCTTTAGGATAGGGTACTGAATTGTATCTTAAATGCGGATAATAAGGCAAAATTGGAAAAGAGATTATATCCCGCAGGGAAGCTGCTACCATCAAATGTTTGCCCTCGTTAGACTCCCCTCTGGAAGCGCTTTCACTGCAAGCTGCAGATTCCCTCCTAACAGCAAGCTTTAGGATAGGGTACTGAATTGTAACTTACTTTCGCCCAATAATGCGATTTTGGCAAAGAGAGTATCTCCCGCAGGGAAGCTGCTACCATCAAATGTTTGCCCTCATTAGACTCCCCTCTGGAAGCGCTTTGACTGCAAGCTGCAGATTCCCTCCTAACAGCAAGCTTTAGGATAGGGTACTGAATTGTAACTTACTTTCGCCTAATAATGCGATTTTGGCAAAGAGAGTATCTCCCGCAGGGAAGCTGCTACCATCAAATGTTTGCCCTCATTAGACTCCCCTCTGGAAGCGCTTTCACTGCAAGCTGCAGATTCCCTCCTAACAGCAAGCTTTAGGATAGGGCACTGAATTGTAACTTAATTGCGGCTAATAAGGCGATTTTGGCAAAGAGAATATCTCCCGCAGGGAAGCTGCTACCATCAAATGTTTGCCCTCGTTAGACTCCCCTCTTGAAGCGCTTTCACTGCAAGCTGCAGATTCCCTCCTAACACCAAGCTTTAGGATAGGGTACTGAATTGAATATTACTTTCGCCTAATAATGCGATTTTGGAAAAGAGAGTATCTCCCGCAGGGAAGCTGCTACCATCAAATGTTTGCCCTCATTAGACTCCCCTCTGGAAGCGCTTTCACTGCAAGCTGCAGATTCCCTCCTAACAGCAAGCTTTAGGATAGGGTACTGAATTGTAACTTAACTGTGGCTAAAAGGGCGATTTTGGCAAAGAGAGTATCTCCCTCAGGGAAGCTGCTACCATCAAATGTTTGCCCTCCTTAGACTCCCCTCTGGAAGCGCTTTCACTGCAAGCTGCAGATTCCCTCCTAACAGCAAGCTTTAAGATAGGGTACTGAATTGTAACTTACTTTAGCCTAATAATGCGATTTTGGCAAAGAGAATATCTCCCGCAGGGAAGCTGCTACCATCAAATGTTTGCCCTCATTAGACTCCCCTCTGGTAGCGCTTTCACTGCAAGCTTCAGATTCCCTCCTAACAGCAAGCTTTAGGATAGGGTACTGAATTGTATCTTAACTGCGGATAATAAGGCAAAATTGGAAAAGAGATTATCTCCCGCAGGGAAGCTGCTACCATCAAATGTTTGCCCTCGTTAGACTCCCTTCTGGAAGCGCTTTCACTGCAAGCTGCAGATTCCCTCCTAACAGCAAGCTTTAGGATAGGGTACTGAATTGTAACTTACTTTCGCCTAATAATGCGATTTTGGCAAAGAGAGTATCTCCCGCAGGGAAGCTGCTACCATCAAACGTTTGCCCTCGTTAGACTCCCCTCTTGAAGCGCTTTCACTGCAAGCTGCAGATTCCCTCCTAACAGCAAGCTTTAGGATAGGGTACTGAATTGAATATTACTTTCGCCTAATAATGCGATTTTGGAAAAGAGAGTATCTCCCGCAGGGAAGCTGCTACCATCAAATGTTTGCCCTCATTAGACTCCCCTCTGGAAGCGCTTTCACTGCAAGCTGCAGATTCCCTCCTAACAGCAAGCTTTAGGATAGGGTACTGAATTGTAACTTACTTTCGCCTAATAATGCGATTTTGGCAAAGAGAGTATCTCCCGCAGGGAAGCTGCTACCATCAAATGTTTGCCCTCATTAGACTCCCCTCTGGTAGCGCTTTCACTGCAAGCTGCAGATTCCCTCCTAACAGCAAGCTTTAGCATAGGGTACTGAATTGTAATTTAACTGCGGCTAATAAGGCGATTTTGGCAAAGAGATTATCTCCCGCAGGGAAGCTGTTACCATCAAATGTTTGCCCTCATTAGACTCCCCTCTGGAAGCGCTTTCACTGCAAGCTGCAGATTCCCTCCTAACAGCAAGCTTTAGGATAGGGTACTGAATTGTAACTTACTTTCGCCTAATAATGCGATTTTGGCAAAGAGAGTATCTCCCGCAGGGAAGCTGCTACCATCAAATGTTTGCCCTCATTAGACTCCCCTCTGGAGCGCTTTCACTGCAAGCTGCAGATTCCCTCCTAACAGCAAGCTTTAGGATAGGGTGCTGAATTGTAACTTAACTGCGGTTAATAAGGCTATTTTGGCAAAGAGAGTATCTCCCGAAACGAAGCTGCTACCATCAAGTGTTTGCCCTCATCAGACTCACCTCTGGCAGCGCTTTCACTGCAAGCTGCAGATTCCCTCCTAACAGCAAGCTTTAGGATAGGGTACTGAATTGTAACTTACTTTCGCCTAATAATGAGATTTTGGCAAAGAGATTATCTCCCGCAGGGAAGCTGCTACCATCAAACGTTTGCCCTCATTAGACTCCCGTCTGGAAACGCTTTCACTGCAAGCTTCAGATTCCCTCCTAACAGCAAGCTTTAGGATAGGGTACTGAATTGTATCTTAAATGCGGATAATAAGGCAAAATTGGAAAAGAGATTATATCCCGCAGGGAAGCTGCTACCATCAAATGTTTGCCCTCGTTAGACTCCCCTCTGGAAGCGCTTTCACTGCAAGCTGCAGATTCCCTCCTAACAGCAAGCTTTAGGATAGGGTACTGAATTGTAACTTACTTTCGCCCAATAATGCGATTTTGGCAAAGAGAGTATCTCCCGCAGGGAAGCTGCTACCATCAAATGTTTGCCCTCATTAGACTCCCCTCTGGAAGCGCTTTCACTGCAAGCTGCAGATTCCCTCCTAACAGCAAGCTTTAGGATAGGGTACTGAATTGTAACTTAACTGTGGCTAAAAGGGCGATTTTGGCAAAGAGAGTATCTCCCTCAGGGAAGCTGCTACCATCAAATGTTTGCCCTCCTTAGACTCCCCTCTGGAAGCGCTTTCACTGCAAGCTGCAGATTCCCTCCTAACAGCAAGCTTTAGCATAGGGTACTGAATTGTAACTTACTTTAGCCTAATAATGCGATTTTGGCAAAGAGAATATCTCCCGCAGGGAAGCTGCTACCATCAAATGTTTGCCCTCATTAGACTCCCCTCTGGTAGCGCTTTCACTGCAAGCTTCAGATTCCCTCCTAACAGCAAGCTTTAGGATAGGGTACTGAATTGTATCTTAACTGCGGATAATAAGGCAAAATTGGAAAAGAGATTATCTCCCGCAGGGAAGCTGCTACCATCAAATGTTTGCCCTCGTTAGACTCCCTTCTGGAAGCGCTTTCACTGCAAGCTGCAGATTCCCTCCTAACAGCAAGCTTTAGGATAGGGTACTGAATTGTAACTTACTTTCGCCTAATAATGCGATTTTGGCAAAGAGAGTATCTCCCGCAGGGAAGCTGCTACCATCAAATATTTGCCCTCGTTAGACTCCCCTCTGGTAGCGCTTTCACTGCAAGCTGCAGATTCCCTCCTAACAGCAAGCTTTAGGATAGGGTACTGAATTGTAACTTACTTTCGCCTAATAATGCGATTTTGGCAAAGAGAGTATCTCCCGCAGGGAAGCTGCTACCATCAAATGTTTGCCCTCATTAGACTCCCCTCTGGAAGCGCTTTCACTGCAAGCTGCAGATTCCCTCCTAACAGCAAGCTTTAGGATAGGGTACTGAATTGTAACTTAACTGCGGATAATAAGGCGATTTTGACAAAGAGAATATCTCCCGCAGGGAAGGTGCTACCATCAAATGTTTGCCCTCATTAGACTCCCCTCTGTAAGCGCTTTCACTGCAAGCTTCAGATTCCCTCCTAACAGCAAGCTTTAGGATAGGGTACTGAATTGTAACTTAACTGCGGATAATAAGGCGATTTTGACAAAGAGAATATCTCCCGCAGGGAAGGTGGTACCATCAAATGTTTGCCCTCATTAGACTCCCCTCTGTAAGCGCTTTCACTGCAAGCTTCAGATTCCCTCCTAACAGCAAGCTTTAGGATAGGGTACTGAATTGTATCTTAACTGCGTATAATAAGGCAAAATTGGAAAAGAGATTATCTCCCGCAGGGAAGCTGCTACCATCAAATGTTTGCCCTCGTTAGACTCCCTTCTGGAAGCGCTTTCACAGCAAGCTGCAGATTCCCTCCTAACAGCAAGCTTTAGGATATGGTACTGAATTGTAACTTACTTTCGCCTAATAATGCGATTTTGGCAAAGAGAGTATCTCCCGCAGGGAAGCTGCTACCATCAAATGTTTGCCCTCATTAGACTCCCCTCTGGTAGCGCTTTCACTGCAAGCTTCAGATTCCCTCCTAACAGCAAGCTTTAGGATAGGGTACTGAATTGTATCTTAACTGCGGATAATAAGGCAAAATTGGAAAAGAGATTATCTCCCGCAGGGAAGCTGCTACCATCAAATGTTTGCCCTCGTTAGACTCCCTTCTGGAAGCGCTTTCACTGCAAGCTGCAGATTCCCTCCTAACAGCAAGCTTTAGGATAGGGTACTGAATTGTAACTTACTTTCGCCTAATAATGCGATTTTGGCAAAGAGAGTATCTCCCGCAGGGAAGCTGCTACCATCAAACGTTTGCCCTCGTTAGACTCCCCTCCGGAAGGGCTTTCACTGCAAGCTGCAGATTCCCTCCTAACAGCAAGCTTTAGGATAGGGTACTGAATTGTAACTTACTTTCGCCTAATAATGCGATTTTGGCAAAGAGAGTATCTCCCGCAGGGAAGCTGCTACCATCAAATATTTGCCCTCGTTAGACTCCCCTCTGGTAGCGCTTTCACTGCAAGCTGCAGATTCCCTCCTAACAGCAAGCTTTAGGATAGGGTACTGAATTGTAACTTACTTTCGCCTAATAATGCGATTTTGGCAAAGAGAGTATCTCCCGCAGGGAAGGTGTTACCATCAAATGTTTGCCCTCATTAGACTCCCCTCTGTAAGCGCTTTCACTGCAAGCTTCAGATTCCCTCCTAACAGCAAGCTTTAGGATAGGGTACTGAATTGTATCTTAACTGCGTATAATAAGGCAAAATTGGAAAAGAGATTATCTCCCGCAGGGAAGCTGCTACCATCAAATGTTTGCCCTCGTTAGACTCCCTTCTGGAAGCGCTTTCACTGCAAGCTGCAGATTCTCTCCTAACAGCAAGCTTTAGGATAGGGTACTGAATTGTAACTTACTTTCGCCTAATAATGCGATTTTGGCAAAGAGAGTATCTCCCGCAGGGAAGCTGCTACCATCAAATGTTTGCCCTCGTTAGACTCCCTTCTGGAAGCGCTTTCACTGCAAGCTGCAGATTCCCTCCTAACAGCAAGCTTTAGGATAGGGTACTGAATTGTAACTTACTTCCGCCTAATAATGCGATTTTGGCAAAGAGATTATCTCCCGCAGGGAAGCTGCTACCATCAAATATTTGCCCTCATTAGACTCCCCTCTGGAAGCGCTTTCACTGCAAGCTGCAGATTCCCTCCTAACAGCAAGCTTTAGCATAGGGTACTGAATTGTAATTTAACTGCGGCTAATAAGGCGATTATGGCAAAGAGAATATCTCCCGAAGGGAAGCTGTTACCATCAAATGTTTGCCCTCATTAGACTCCCCTCTGGAAGCGCTTTCACTGCAAGCTGCAGATTCCCTCCTAACAGCAAGCTTTAGGATAGGGTACTGAATTGTAACTTACTTTCGCCTAATAATGCGATTTTGGCAAAGAGAGTATCTCCCGCAGGGAAGCTGCTTCCATCAAACGTTTGCACTCGTTAGACTCCCCTCCGGAAGGGCTTTCACTGCAAGCTGCAGATTCCCTCCTAACAGCAAGCTTTAGGATGGGGTACTGAATTGTAACTTACTTTCGCCTAATAATGCGATTTTGGCAAAGAGAGTATCTCCCGCAGGGAAGCTGCTGCCATCAAATGTTTGCCCTCATTAGACTCCCCTCTGGAAGCGCTTTCACTGCAAGCTGCAGATTCCCTCCTAACAGCAAGATTTAGAATAGGGTACTGAATTGTAACTTACTTTCGCCTAATAATGCGATTATGGCAAAGAGAGTATCTCCCGCAGGGAAGCTGCTACCATCAAATGTTTGCCCTCATTAGACTCCCCTCTGGAAGCGCTTTCACTGCAAGCTGCAGATTCCCTCCTAACAGCAAGCTTTAGGATAGGGTACTGAATTGTAACTTACTTTCGCCTAATAATGAGATTTTGGCAAAGAGAGTATCTCCCGCAGGGAAGCTGCTACCATCAAACGTTTCCCCTCGTTAGACTCCCCTCTGGAAGCGCTTTAACTGCAAGCTGCAGATTCCCTCCTAACAGCAAGCTTTAGGATAGGGTACTGAATTGTAACTTAACTGCGGCTAATAAGGCGATATTGGCAAAGAGAATATCTCCCGCAGGGAAGCTGTTACCATCAAATGTTTGCCCTCATTAGGCTCCCCTCGGGAAGCGCTTTCACTGCAAGCTGCAGATTCCCTCCTAACAGCAAGCTTTAGGATAGGGCACTGAATTGTAACTTAACTGCGGCTAATAAGGCGATTTTGGCAAAGAGAATATCTCCCGCAGGGAAGCTGCTACCATCAAATGTTTGCCCTCGTTAGACTCCCCTCTTGAAGCGCTTTCACTGCAAGCTGCAGATTCCCTCCTAACAGCAAGCTTTAGGATAGGGTACAGAATTGAATATTACTTTCGCCTAATAATGCGATTTTGGCAAAGAGATTATCTCCCGCAGGGAAGCTGCTACCATCAAATGTTTGCCCTCATTAGACTCCCCTCTGGAAGCGCTTTCACTGCAAGCTGCAGATTCCCTCCTAACAGCAAGCTTTAGGATAGGGTACTGAATTGTAACTTACTTTCGCCTAATAATGCGATTTTGGCAAAGAGAATATCTCCCGCAGGGAAGCTGCTACCATCAAATGTTTGCCCTCATTAGACTCCCCTCTGGTAGCGCTTTCACTGCAAGCTGCAGATTCCCTCCTAACAGCAAGCTTTAGCATAGTGTACTGAATTGTAATTTAACTGCGGCTAATAAGGCGATTTTGGCAAAGAGATTATCTCCCGCAGGGAAGCTGTTGCCATCAAATGTTTGCCCTCATTAGACTCCCCTCTGGAAGCGCTTTCACTGCAAGCTGCAGATTCCCTCCTAACAGCAAGCTTTAGGATAGGGTACTGAATTGTAACTTACTTTCGCCTAATAATGCGATTTTGGCAAAGAGAGTATCTCCCGCAGGGAAGCTGCTACCATCAAACGTTTGCCCTCGTTAGACTCCCCTCTGGAAGGGCTTTCACTGCAAGCTGCAGATTCCCTCCTAACAGCAAGCTTTAGGATAGGGTACTGAATTGTAACTTACTTTCGCCTAATAATGCGATTTTGGCAAAGAGAGTATCTCCCGCAGGGAAGCTGCTACCATCAAAAGTTTGCCCTCATTAGACTCCCCTCTGGAAGCGCTTTCACTGCAAGCTGCAGATTCCCTCCTAACAGCAAGCTTTAGGATAGGGTACTGAATTGTAACTTAACTGCGGCTAATAATGCGATTTTGGCAAAGAGAGTATCTCCCGAAACGAAGCTGCTACCATCAAGTGTTTGCCCTCATCAGACTCACCTCTGGCAGCGCTTTCACTGCAAGCTGCAGATTCCCTCCTAACAGCAAGCTTTAGGATAGGGTACTGAATTGTAACTTACTTTCGCCTAATAATGAGATTTTGGCAAAGAGATTATCTCCCGCAGGGAAGCTGCTACCATCAAACGTTTGCCCTCGTTAGACTCCCCTCTGGAAACGCTTTCACTGTAAGCTTCAGAATCCCTCCTAACAGCAAGCTTTAGGATAGGGTACTGAATTGTAACTTACTTTCGCCCAATAATGCGATTTTGGCAAAGAGAGTATCTCCCGCAGGGAAGCTGCTACCATCAAATGTTTGCCCTCATTAGACTCCCCTCTGGAAGCGATTTCACTGCAAGCTGCAGATTCCCTCCTAAAAGCAAGCTTTAGGATAGGGTACTGAATTGTAACTTACTTTCTCCTAATAATGCGATTTTGGCAAAGAGAGTATCTCCCGCAGGGAAGCTGCTACCATCAAATGTTTGCCCTCGTTAGACTCCCCTCTGGAAGCGCTTTGACTGCAAGCTGCAGATTCCCTCCTAACAGCAAGCTTTAGGATAGGGTACTGAATTGTAACTTACTTTCGCCTAATAATGCGATTTTGGCAAAGAGACTATCTCCCGCAGGGAAGCTGCTACCATCAAATGTTTGCCCTCATTAGACTCCCCTCTGGAAGCGCTTTCACTGCAAGCTGCAGATTCCCTCCTAACAGCAAGCTTTAGGATAGGGCACTGAATTGTAACTTAATTGCGGCTAATAAGGCGATTTTGGCAAAGAGAATATCTCCCGCAGGGAAGCTGCTACCATCAAATGTTTGCCCTCGTTAGACTCCCCTCTGGAAGCGCTTTCACTGCAAGCTGCAGATTCCCTCCTAACAGCAAGCTTTAGGATAGGGTACTGAATTGAATATTACTTTCGCCTAATAATGCAATTTTGGAAAAGAGAGTATCTCCCGCAGGGAAGCTGCTACCATCAAATGTTTGCCCTCATTAGACTCCCCTCTGGAAGCGCTTTCACTGCAAGCTGCAGATTCCCTCCTAACAGCAAGCTTTAGGATAGGGTACTGAATTGTATCTTAACTGCGGATAATAAGGCGATTTTGACAAAGAGAATATCTCCCGCAGTGAAGGTGTTACCATCAAATGCTTGCCCTCATTAGACTCCCCTCTGTAAGCGCTTTCACTGCAAGCTTCAGATTCCCTCCTAACAGCAAGCTTTAGGATAGGGTACTGAATTGTATCTTAACTGCGTATAATAAGGCAAAATTGGAAAAGAGATTATCTCCCGCAGGGAAGCTGCTACCATCAAATGTTTGCCCTCGTTAGACTCCCTTCTGGAAGCGCTTTCACTGCAAGCTGCAGATTCCCTCCTAACAGCAAGCTTTAGGATAGGGTACTGAATTGTAACTTACTTTCGCCTAATAATGCGATTTTGGCAAAGAGAGTATCTCCCGCAGGAAAGCTGCTACCATCAAATGTTTGCCCTCATTAGACTCCCTTCTGGAAGCGCTTTCACTGCAAGCTGCAGATTCCCTCCTAACAGCAAGCTTTAGGATAGGGTACTGAATTGTAACTTACTTTCGCCTAATAATGCGATTTTGGCAAAGAGATTATCTCCCGCAGGGAAGCTGCTACCATCAAATATTTGCCCTCATTAGACTCCCCTCTGGAAGCGCTTTCACTGCAAGCTGCAGATTCCCACCTAACAGCAAGCTTTAGGATAGGGTACTGAATTGTAACTTACTTTCGCCCAATAATGCGATTTTGGCAAAGAGAGTATCTCCCGCAGGGAAGCTGCTACCATCAAGTGTTTGCCCTCATTAGACTCCCCTCTGGAAGCGCTTTCACTGCAAGCTGCAGATTCCCTCCTAACAGCAAGCTTTAGGATAGGGTACTGAATTGTAACTTAACTGCGGCTAATAGGGCGATTTTGGCAAAGAGAGTATCTCCCGCAGGGAAGCTGCTACCATCAAATGTTTGCCCTCATTAGACTCCCCTCTGGAAGCGCTTTCACTGCAAGCTGCAGATTCCCTCCTAACAGCAAGCTTTAGGATAGGGTACAGAATTGTAACATAACTGCGGCTAATAAGGCGATTTTGGCAAAGAGAATATCTCCCGCAGGGAAGCTGTTACCATCAAATGTTTGCCCTCATTAGACTCCCCTCTGGAAGCGCTTTCACTGCAAGCTTCAGATTCCCTCCTAACAGCAAGCTTTAGGATAGGGTACTGAATTGTATCTTAACTGCGGATAATAAGGCAAAATTGGAAAAGAGATTATCTCCCGCAGGGAAGCTGCTACCATCAAATGTTTGCCCTCGTTAGACTCCCTTCTGGAAGCGCTTTGACTGCAAGCTGCAGATTCCCTCCTAACAGCAAGCTTTAGGATAGGGTACTGAATTGTAACTTACTTTCGCCTAATAATGCGATTTTGGCAAAGAGAGTATCTCCCGCAGGAAAGCTGCTACCATCAAATGTTTGCCCTCATTAGACTCCCTTCTGGAAGCGCTTTCACTGCAAGCTGCAGATTCCCTCCTAACAGCAAGCTTTAGGATAGGGTACTGAATTGTAACTTACTTTCGCCTAATAATGCGATTTTGGCAAAGAGATTATCTCCCGCAGGGAAGCTGCTACCATCAAATATTTGCCCTCATTAGACTCCCCTCTGGAAGCGCTTTCACTGCAAGCTGCAGATTCCCACCTAACAGCAAGCTTTAGGATAGGGTACTGAATTGTAACTTACTTTCGCCTAATAATGCGATTTTGGCAAAGAGAGTATCTCCCGCAGGGAAGCTGCTACCATCAAATGTTTGCCCTCATTAGACTCCCCTCTGGAAGCGCTTTCACTGCAAGCTGCAGATTCCCTCCTAACAGCAAGCTTTAGGATAGGGTACTGAATTGTAACTTAACTGCGGCTAATAGGGCGATTTTGGCAAAGAGAGTATCTCCCGCAGGGAAGCTGCTACCATCAAATGTTTGCCCTCATTAGACTCCCCTCTGGAAGCGCTTTCACTGCAAGCTGCAGATTCCCTCCTAACAGCAAGCTTTAGGATAGGGTACTGAATTGTAACATAACTGCGGCTAATAAGGCGATTTTGGCAAAGAGAATATCTCCCGCAGGGAAGCTGTTACCATCAAATGTTTGCCCTCATTAGACTCCCCTCTGGAAGCGCTTTCACTGCAAGCTTCAGATTCCCTCCTAACAGCAAGCTTTAGGATAGGGTACTGAATTGTATCTTAACTGCGGATAATAAGGCAAAATTGGAAAAGAGATTATCTCCCGCAGGGAAGCTGCTACCATCAAATGTTTGCCCTCGTTAGACTCCCTTCTGGAAGCGCTTTGACTGCAAGCTGCAGATTCCCTCCTAACAGCAAGCTTTAGGATAGGGTACTGAATTGTAACTTACTTTCGCCTAATAATGCGATTTTGGAAATAGACTATCTCCCGCAGGGAAGCTGCTACCATCAAACGTTTGCCCTCGTTAGACTCCCCTGTGGAAGGGCTTTCACTGCAAGCTGCAGATTCCCTCCTAACAGCAAGCTTTAGGATAGGGTACTGAATTGTAACTTACTTTCGCCTAATAATGCGATTTTGGCAAAGAGAGTATCTCCCGCAGGGAAGCTGCTACCATCAAACGTTTGCCCTCGTTAGACTCCCCTCCGGAAGCGCTTTCACTGCAAGCTGCAGATTCCCTCCTAACAGCAAGCTTTAGGATAGGGTACTGAATTGTAACATAACTGCGGCTAATAAGGCGATTTTGGCAAAGAGAATATCTCCCGCAGGGAAGCTGTTACCATCAAATGTTTGCCCTCATTAGACTCCCCTCTGGAAGCGCTTTCACTGCAAGCTTCAGATTCCCTCCTAACAGCAAGCTTTAGGATAGGGTACTGAATTGTATCTTAACTGCGGATAATAAGGCAAAATTGGAAAAGAGATTATCTCCCGCAGGGAAGCTGCTACCATCAAATGTTTGCCCTCGTTAGACTCCCTTCTGGAAGCGCTTTGACTGCAAGCTGCAGATTCCCTCCTAACAGCAAGCTTTAGGATAGGGTACTGAATTGTAACTTACTTTCGCCTAATAATGCGATTTTGGCAAAGAGAGTATCTCCCGCAGGAAAGCTGCTACCATCAAATGTTTGCCCTCATTAGACTCCCTTCTGGAAGCGCTTTCACTGCAAGCTGCAGATTCCCTCCTAACAGCAAGCTTTAGGATAGGGTACTGAATTGTAACTTACTTTCGCCTAATAATGCGATTTTGGCAAAGAGATTATCTCCCGCAGGGAAGCTGCTACCATCAAATATTTGCCCTCATTAGACTCCCCTCTGGAAGCGCTTTCACTGCAAGCTGCAGATTCCCACCTAACAGCAAGCTTTAGGATAGGGTACTGAATTGTAACTTACTTTCGCCTAATAATGCGATTTTGGCAAAGAGAGTATCTCCCGCAGGGAAGCTGCTACCATCAAATGTTTGCCCTCATTAGACTCCCCTCTGGAAGCGCTTTCACTGCAAGCTGCAGATTCCCTCCTAACAGCAAGCTTTAGGATAGGGTACTGAATTGTAACTTACTTTCGCCCAATAATGCGATTTTGGCAAAGAGAGTATCTCCCGCAGGGAAGCTGCTACCATCAAGTGTTTGCCCTCATTAGACTCCCCTCTGGAAGCGCTTTCACTGCAAGCTGCAGATTCCCTCCTAACAGCAAGCTTTAGGATAGGGTACTGAATTGTAACTTAACTGCGGCTAATAGGGCGATTTTGGCAAAGAGAGTATCTCCCGCAGGGAAGCTGCTACCATCAAATGTTTGCCCTCATTAGACTCCCCTCTGGAAGCGCTTTCACTGCAAGCTGCAGATTCCCTCCTAACAGCAAGCTTTAGGATAGGGTACTGAATTGTAACATAACTGCGGCTAATAAGGCGATTTTGGCAAAGAGAATATCTCCCGCAGGGAAGCTGTTACCATCAAATGTTTGCCCTCATTAGACTCCCCTCTGGAAGCGCTTTCACTGCAAGCTTCAGATTCCCTCCTAACAGCAAGCTTTAGGATAGGGTACTGAATTGTATCTTAACTGCGGATAATAAGGCAAAATTGGAAAAGAGATTATCTCCCGCAGGGAAGCTGCTACCATCAAATGTTTGCCCTCGTTAGACTCCCTTCTGGAAGCGCTTTGACTGCAAGCTGCAGATTCCCTCCTAACAGCAAGCTTTAGGATAGGGTACTGAATTGTAACTTACTTTCGCCTAATAATGCGATTTTGGAAATAGACTATCTCCCGCAGGGAAGCTGCTACCATCAAACGTTTGCCCTCGTTAGACTCCCCTGTGGAAGGGCTTTCACTGCAAGCTGCAGATTCCCTCCTAACAGCAAGCTTTAGGATAGGGTACTGAATTGTAACTTACTTTCGCCTAATAATGCGATTTTGGCAAAGAGAGTATCTCCCGCAGGGAAGCTGCTACCATCAAACGTTTGCCCTCGTTAGACTCCCCTCCGGAAGCGCTTTCACTGCAAGCTGCAGATTCCCTCCTAACAGCAAGCTTTAGGATAGGGTACTGAATTGTAACTTAACTGCGGCTAATAAGGCGATTGTGGCAAAGAGAGTATCTCCCGCAGGGAAGCTGCTACCATCAAATGTTTGCCCTCATTAGACTCCCCTCTGGAAGCGCTTTCACTGCAAGCTGCAGATTCCCTCCTAACAGCAAGCTTTAGGATAGGGTACTGAATTGTAACTTACTTTCGCCTAATAATGCGATTTTGGCAAAGAGAGTATCTCCCGCAGGGAAGCTGCTACCATCAAATGTTTGCCCTCATTAGACTCCCCTCTGGAAGCGCTTTCACTGCAAGCTGCAGATTCCCTCCTAACAGCAAGCTTTAGGATAGGGTACTGAATTGTAACTTACTTTCGCCTAATAATGCGATTTTGGCAAAGAGAGTATCTCCCGCAGGGAAGCTGCTACCATCAAATGTTTGCCCTCGTTAGACTCCCCTCTGGAAGCGCTTTAACTGCAAGCTGCAGATTCCCTCCTAACAGCAAGCTTTAGGATAGGGTACTGAATTGTAACTTAACTGCGGCTAATAAGGCGATTGTGGCAAAGAGAATATATCCCGCAGGGAAGCTGTTACCATCAAATGTTTGCCCACATTAGACTCCCCTCTGGAAGCGCTTTCACTGCAAGCTGCAGATTCCCTCCTAACAGCAAGTTTTAGGATAGGGTACTGAATTGTATCTTAACTGCGGCTAATAAGGCAAAATTGGAAAAGAGATTTTATCCCGCATGGAAGCTGCTACCATCAAAAGTTTGCCCTCGTTAGACTCCCCTCTGGAAGCGCTTTCACTGCAAGCTGCAGATTCCCTCCTAACAGCAAGCTGTAGGATAGGGTACTGAATTGTAACTTACTTTCGCCTAATAATGCGATTTTGGCAAAGAGAGTATCTACCGCAGGGAAGCTGCTACCATCAAACGTTTGCACTCATTAGACTCCCCTCCGGAAGGGCTTTCACTGCAAGCTGCAGATTCCCTCCTAACAGCAAGCTTTAGGATAGGGTACTGAATTGTAACTTACTTTCGCCTAATAATGCGATTTTGGCAAAGAGAGTATCTCCCGCAGGGAAGCTGCTACCATCAAATGTTTGCCCTCCTTAGACTCCCCTCTGGAAGCGCTTTCACTGCAAGCTGCAGATTCCCTCCTAACAGCAAGCTTTAGGATAGGGTACTGAATTGTATCTTAACTGCAGCTAAAAAGGCGATTTTGGCAAAGAGAGTATCTCCCGCAGGGAAGCTGCTACCATCAAATGTTTGCCCTCGTTAGACTCCCCTCTGGAAGCGCTTTCACTGCAAGCTGCAGATTCCCTCCTAACAGCAAGCTTTAGGATAGGGTACTGATTTGAAACTTACTTTCGCCTAATAATGCGATTTTGGCAAAGAGAGTATCTCCCGCAGGGAAGCTGCTACCATCAGATGTTTGCCCTCATTAGACTCCCCTCTGGAAGCGTTTTCACTGCAAGCTGCAGATTCCCTCCTAACAGCAAGCTTTAAGATAGGGTACTGAATTGTAACTTACTTTCGCCTAATAATGCGATTTTGGCAAAGAGACTATCTCCCGCAGGGAAGCTGCTACCATCAAATGTGTGCCCTCCTTAGACTCCCCTCTGGAAGCGCTTTCACTGCAAGCTGCAGATTCCCTCCTAACAGCAAGCTTTAGGATAGGGTACTAAATTGAAACTTACTTTCGCCTAATAATGCGATTTTGGCAAAGAGAGTATCTCCCGCAGGGAAGCTGCTACCATCAAATGTTTGCCCTCATTAGACTCCCCTCTGGAAGCGCTTTCACTGCAAGCTGCAGATTCCCTCCTAACAGCAAGCTTTAGGATAGGGTACTGAATTGTAACTTACTTTCGCCTAATAATGCGATTTTGGCAAAGAGATTATCTCCCGCAGGGAAGCTGTTACCATCAAACGTTTGCCCTCATTAGACTCCCCTCTGGAAGAGCTTTCACTGCAAGCTGCAGATTCCCTCCTAACAGCAAGCTTTAGGATAGGGTACTGAATTGTAACTTAATTTCGCTTAATAATGCGATTTTGGCAAAGAGAGTATCTCCCGCAGGGAAGCTGCTACCATCAAACGTTTGCCCTCATTAGACTCCCCTCTGGAAGCGCTTTCACTGCAAGCTGCAGATTCCCTCCTAACAGCAAGCTTTAGGATAGGGTACTGAATTGTAACTTAATTTCGCCCAATAATGCGATTTTGGCAAAGAGAGTATCTCCCGCAGGGAAGCTGCTACCATCAAGTGTTTGCCCTCATTAGACTCCGCTCTGGAAGCGCTTTCACTGCAAGCTGCAGATTCCCTCCTAACAGCAAGCTTTAGGATAGGGTACTGAATTGTAACTTACTTTCGCCTAATAATGCGATTTTGGCAAAGAGACTATCTCCCGCAGGGAAGCTGCTACCACCAAACGTTTGCCCTCGTTAGACTCCCCTCCGGAAGCGCTTTCACTGCAAGCTGCAGATTCCCTCCTAACAGCAAGCTTTAGGATAGGGTACTGAATTGTATCTTAACTGCGGCTAATAAGGCGATTATGGCAAAGAGAATATCTCCCGCAGGGAAGCTGCTACCATCAAATGTTTGCCCTCATTAGACTCCCCTCTGGAAGCGCTTTCACTGCAAGCTGCAGATTCCCTCCTAACAGCAAGCTTTAGGATAGGGTACTGAATTGTAACTTACTTTCGCCTAATAATGCGATTTTGGCAAAGAGAGTATGTCCCGCAGGGAAGCTGCTACCATCAAATGTTTGCCCTCATTAGACTCCCCTCTGGAAGCGCTTTCACTGCAAGCTGCAGATTCCCTCCTAACAGCAAGCTTTAGGATAGGGTACTGAATTGTAACTTACTTTCGCCTAATAATGCGGTTTTGGCAAAGAGAGTATCTCCCGCAGGGAAGCTGCTACCATCAAATGTTTGCCCTCGTTAGACTCCCCTCTGGAAGCGCTTTCACTGCAAGCTGCAGATTCCCTCCTAACAGCAAGCTTTAGGATAGGGTACTGAATTGTATCTTACTTTCGCCCAATAATGCGATTTTGGCAAAGAGAGTATCTCCCGCAGGGAAGCTGCTACCATCAAGTGTTTGCCCTCATTAGACTCCCCTCTGGAAGCGCTTTCACTGCAAGCTGCAGATTCCCTCCTAACAGCAAGCTTTAGGATAGGGTACTGAATTGTAACTTAACTGCGGCTAATAGGGCGATTTTGGCAAAGAGAGTATCTCCCGCAGGGAAGCTGCTACCATCAAATGTTTGCCCTCATTAGACTCCCCTCTGGAAGCGCTTTCACTGCAAGCTGCAGATTCCCTCCTAACAGCAAGCTTTAGGATAGTGTACTGAATTGTAACATAACTGCGGCTAATAAGGCGATTTTTTCAAAGAGAATATCTCCCGCAGGGAAGCTGTTACCATCAAATGTTTGCCCTCATTAGACTCCCCTCTGGAAGCGCTTTCACTGCAAGCTTCAGATTCCCTCCTAACAGCAAGCTTTAGGATAGGGTACTGAATTGTATCTTAACTGCGGATAATAAGGCAAAATTGGAAAAGAGATTATCTCCCGCAGGGAAGCTGCTACCATCAAATGTTTGCCCTCGTTAGACTCCCTTCTGGAAGCGCTTTGACTGCAAGCTGCAGATTCCCTCCTAACAGCAAGCTTTAGGATAGGGTACTGAATTGTAACTTACTTTCGCCTAATAATGCGATTTTGGAAATAGACTATCTCCCGCAGGGAAGCTGCTACCATCAAACGTTTGCCCTCGTTAGACTCCCCTGTGGAAGGGCTTTCACTGCAAGCTGCAGATTCCCTCCTAACAGCAAGCTTTAGGATAGGGTACTGAATTGTAACTTACTTTCGCCTAATAATGCGATTTTGGCAAAGAGAGTATCTCCCGCAGGGAAGCTGCTACCATCAAACGTTTGCCCTCGTTAGACTCCCCTCCGGAAGCGCTTTCACTGCAAGCTGCAGATTCCCTCCTAACAGCAAGCTTTAGGATAGGGTACTGAATTGTAACTTAACTGCGGCTCATAAGGCGATTTTGGCAAAGAGAATATCTCCCGCAGGGAAGCTGCTACCATCAAATGTTTGCCCTCATTAGACTCCCCTCTGGAAGCGCTTTCACTGCAAGCTGCAGATTCCCTCCTAACAGCAAGCTTTAGGATAGGGTACTGAATTGTAACTTACTTTCGCCTAATAATGCGATTTTGGCAAAGAGAGTATCTCCCGCAGGGAAGCTGCTACCATCAAATGTTTGCCCTCATTAGACTCCCCTCTGGAAGCGCTTTCACTGCAAGCTGCAGATTCCCTCCTAACAGCAAGCTTTAGGATAGGGTACTGAATTGTAACTTACTTTCGCCTAATAATGCGATTTTGGCAAAGAGAGTATCTCCCGCAGGGAAGCTGCTACCATCAAATGTTTGCCCTCGTTAGACTCCCCTCTGGAAGCGCTTTAACTGCAAGCTGCAGATTCCCTCCTAACAGCAAGCTTTAGGATAGGGTACTGAATTGTAACTTAACTGCGGCTAATAAGGCGATTGTGGCAAAGAGAATATCTCCCGCAGGGAAGCTGTTACCATCAAATGTTTGCCCTCATTAGACTCCCCTCTGGAAGCGCTTTCACTGCAAGCTGCAGATTCCCTCCTAACAGCAAGTTTTAGGATAGGGTACTGAATTGTATCTTAACTGCGGCTAATAAGGCAAAATTGGAAAAGAGATTTTATCCCGCATGGAAGCTGCTACCATCAAAAGTTTGCCCTCGTTAGACTCCCCTCTGGAAGCGCTTTCACTGCAAGCTGCAGATTCCCTCCTAACAGCAAGCTGTAGGATAGGGTACTGAATTGTAACTTAACTGCGGCTAATAAGGCGATTTTGGCAAAGAGAGTATCTCCCGCAGGGAAGCTGCTACCATCAAACGTTTGCACTCATTAGACTCCCCTCCGGAAGGGCTTTCACTGCAATCTGCAGATTCCCTCCTAACAGCAAGCTTTAGGATAGGGTACTGAATTGTAACTTACTTTCGCCTAATAATGCGATTTTGGCAAAGAGAGTATCTCCCGCAGGGAAGCTGCTACCATCAAATGTTTGCCCTCCTTAGACTCCCCTCTGGAAGCGCTTTCACTGCAAGCTGCAGATTCCCTCCTAACAGCAAGCTTTAGGATAGGGTACTGAATTGTATCATAACTGCGGCTAATAAGGCGATTTTGGCAAAGAGAGTATCTCCCGCAGGGAAGCTGCTACCATCAAATGTTTGCCCTCGTTAGACTCCCCTCTGGAAGCGCTTTCACTGCAAGCTGCAGATTCCCTCCTAACAGCAAGCTTTAGGATAGGGTACTGAATTGTAACTTACTTTCGCCTAATAATGCGATTTTGGCAAAGAGAGTATCTCCCGCAGGGAAGCTGCTACCATCAAATGTTTGCCCTCATTAGACTCCCCTCTGGAAGCGCTTTCACTGCAAGCTGCAGATTCCCTCCTAACAGCAAGCTTTAGGATAGGGTACTGAATTTTAACTTAACTGCGGCTAATAAGGTGATTTTGGCAAAGAGACTTTCTACCGCAGGGAAGCTGCTACCATCAAATGTTTGCCCTCATTAGACTCCCCTCTGGAAGCGCTTTCACTGCAAGCTTCAGATTCCCTCCTAACAGCAAGCTTTAGGATAGGGTACTGAATTGAAACTTACTTTCGCCTAATAATGCGATTATGGCAAAGAGAGTATCTCCCGCAGGGAAGCTGCTACCATCAAATGTTTGCCCTCATTAGACTCCCCTCTGGAAGCGCTTTCACTGCAAGCTGCAGATTCCCTCCTAACAGCAAGCTTTAGGATAGGGTACTGAATTGTATCTTAACTGCGGATAATAAGGCGATTTTGGCAAAGAGAGTATCTCCCGCAGGGCAGCTGCTACCATCAAATGTTTGCCCTCCTTAGACTCCCCTCTGGAAGCGCTTTCACTGCAAGCTGCAGATTCCCTCCTAACAGCAAGCTTTAGGATAGGATACTGAATTGTAACTTACTTTCGCCTAATAATGCGATTTTGGCAAAGAGAGTATCTCCCGCAGGGAAGCTGCTACCATCAAATGTTTGCCCTCGTTAGACTCCCCTCTGGAAGCGCTTTCACTGCAAGCTGCAGATTCCCTCCTAACAGCAAGCTTTAGGATAGGTTACTGAATTGTAACTTAACTGCGGCTAATAAGGCGATTTTGGCAAAGAGAATATCTCCCGCAGGGAAGCTGCTACCATCAAATGTTTGCCCTCATTAGACTCCCCTCTGGAAGCGCTTTCACTGCAAGCTGCAGATTCCCTCCTAACAGCAAGCTTTAGGATAGGGTACTGATTTGAAACTTACTTTCGCCTAATAATGCGATTTTGGCAAAGAGAGTATCTACCGCAGGGAAGCTGCTACCATCAGATGTTTGCCCTCATTAGACTCCCCTCTGGAAGCGTTTTCACTGCAAGCTGCAGATTCCCTCCTAACAGCAAGCTTTAAGATAGGGTACTGAATTGTAACTTACTTTCGCCTAATAATGCGATTTTGGCAAAGAGACTATCTCCCGCAGGGAAGCTGCTACCATCAAATGTGTGCCCTCCTTAGACTCCCCTCTGGAAGCGCTTTCACTGCAAGCTGCAGATTCCCTCCTAACAGCAAGCTTTAGGATAGGGTACTAAATTGAAACTTACTTTCGCCTAATAATGCGATTTTGGCAAAGAGAATATCTCCCGCAGGGAAGCTGCTACCATCAAATGTTTGCCCTCATTAGACTCCCCTCTGGAAGCGCTTTCACTGCAAGCTGCAGATTCCCTCCTAACAGCAAGCTTTAGGATAGGGTACTGAATTGTAACTTACTTTCGCCTAATAATGCGATTTTGGCAAAGAGATTATCTCCCGCAGGGAAGCTGTTACCATCAAACGTTTGCCCTCGTTAGACTCCCCTCTGGAAGCGCTTTCACTGCAAGCTGCAGATTCCCTCCTAACAGCAAGCTTTAGGATAGGGTACTGAATTGTAACTTAAATTCGCCTAATAATGCGATTTTGGCAAAGAGAGTATCTCCCGCAGGGAAGCTGCTACCATCAAACGTTTGCCCTCGTTAGACTCCCCTTTGGAAGCGCTTTCACTGCAAGCTGCAGATTCCCTCCTAACAGCAAGCTTTAGGATAGGGTACTGAATTGTAACTTACTTTCGCCCAATAATGCGATTTTGGCAAAGAGAGTATCTCCCGCAGGGAAGCTGCTACCATCAAGTGTTTGCCCTCATTAGACTCCCCTCTGGAAGCGCTTTCACTGCAAGCTGCAGATTCCCTCCTAACAGCAAGCTTTAGGATAGGGTACTGAATTGTAACTTAACTGCGGCTAATAGTGCGATTTTGGCAAAGAGAGTATCTCCCGCAGGGAAGCTGCTACCATCAAATGTTTGCCCTCATTAGACTCCGCTCTGGAAGCACTTTCACTGCAAGCTTCAGATTCCCTCCTAACAGCAAGCTTTAGGATAGGGTACTGAATTGTATCTTAACTGCGGATAATAAGGCAAAATTGGAAAAGAGATTATCTCCCGCAGGGAAGCTGCTACCATCAAATGTTTGCCCTCGTTAGACTCCCTTCTGGAAGCGCTTTGACTGCAAGCTGCAGATTCCCTCCTAACAGCAAGCTTTAGGATAGGGTACTGAATTGTATCTTAACTGCGGCTAATAAGGCGATTTTGGCAAAGAGATTATCTCCCGCAGGGAAGCTGCTACCATCAAATGTTTGCCCTCATTAGACTCCCCTCTGGAAGCGCTTTCACTGCAAGCTGCAGATTCCCTCCTAACAGCAAGCTTTAGGATAGGGTACTGAATTGTAACTTAATTTCGCCTAATAATGCGATTTGGTCAAAGAGAGTATCTCCCGCAGGGAAGCTGCTACCATCAAACGTTTGCTCTCGTTAGACTCCCCTCCGGAAGCACTTTCACGGCAAGCTGCAGATTCCCTCCTAACAGCAAGCTTTAGGATAGGGTACTGAATTGTAACTTACTTTCGCCTAATAATGCGATTTTGGCAAAGAGAGTATCTCCCGCAGGGAAGCTGCTACCATCAAATGTTTGCCCTCATAAGACTCCCCTCTGGAAGCGCTTTCACTGCAAGCTGCAGATTCCCTCCTAACAGCAAGCTTTAGGATAGGGTACTGAATTGTAACTTACTTTCGCCTAATAATGAGATTTTGGCAAAGAGATTATCTCCCGCAGGGAAGCTGCTACCATCAAACGTTTGCCCTCGTTAGACACCCCTCTGGAAGCGCTTTAACTGCAAGCTGCAGATTCCCTCCTAACAGCAAGCTTTAGGATAGGGTACTGAATTGTAACTTAACTGCGGCTAATAAGGCGATTGTGGCAAAGAGAATATCTCCCGCAGGGAAGCTGTTACCATCAAATGTTTGCCCACATTAGACTCCCCTCTGGAAGCGCTTTCACTGCAAGCTGCAGATTCCCTCCTAACAGCAAGTTTTAGGATAGGGTACTGAATTGTATCTTAACTGCGGCTAATAAGGCAAAATTGGAAAAGAGATTTTATCCCGCATGGAAGCTGCTACCATCAAATGTTTGCCCTCGTTAGACTCCCCTCTGGAAGCGCTTTCACTGCAAGCTGCAGATTCCCTCCTAACAGCAAGCTGTAGGATAGGGTACTGAATTGTAACTTACTTTCGCCTAATAATGCGATTTTGTCAAAGAGAGTATCTCCCGCAGGGAAGCTGATAACATCAAATGTTTGCCCTCATTAGACTCCCCTCTGGAAGCGCTTTCACCTCAAGCTGCAGATTCCCTCCTAACAGCAAGCTTTAGGATAGGGTACTGAATTGTAACTTAACTGCGGCTAATAAGGCGATTTTGGCAAAGAGAGTATCTCCCGCAGGGAAGCTGCTACCATCAAATGTTTGCCCTCATTAGACTCCCCTCTGGAAGCGCTTTCACTGCAAGCTGCAGATTCCCTCCTAACAGCAAGCTTTAGGATAGGGTACTGAATTGAAACTTACTTTTGCCTAATAATGCGATTTTGGCAAAGAGAGTATCTCCCGCAGGGAAGCTGCTACCATCAAATGTTTGCCCTCATTAGACTCCCCTCTGGAAGCGCTTTCACTGCAAGCTGCAGATTCCCTCCTAACAGCAAGCTTTAGGATAGGGTACTGAATTGTATCTTAACTGCGGATAATAAGGCGATTTTGGCAAAGAGAGTATCTCCCGCAGGGCAGCTGCTACCATCAAATGTTTGCCCTCCTTAGACTCCCCTCTGGAAGCGCTTTCACTGCAAGCTGCAGATTCCCTCCTAACAGCAAGCTTTAGGATAGGATACTGAATTGTAACTTACTTTCGCCTAATAATGCGATTTTGGCAAAGAGAGTATCTCCCGCAGGGAAGCTGCTACCATCAAATGTTTGCCCTCGTTAGACTCCCCTCTGGAAGCGCTTTCACTGCAAGCTGCAGATTCCCTCCTAACAGCAAGCTTTAGGATAGGTTACTGAATTGTAACTTAACTGCGGCTAATAAGGCGATTTTGGCAAAGAGAATATCTCCCGCAGGGAAGCTGCTACCATCAAATGTTTGCCCTCATTAGACTCCCCTCTGGAAGCGCTTTCACTGCAAGCTGCAGATTCCCTCCTAACAGCAAGCTTTAGGATAGGGTACTGATTTGAAACTTACTTTCGCCTAATAATGCGATTTTGGCAAAGAGAGTATCTCCCGCAGGGAAGCTGCTACCATCAGATGTTTGCCCTCATTAGACTCCCCTCTGGAAGCGTTTTCACTGCAAGCTGCAGATTCCCTCCTAACAGCAAGCTTTAAGATAGGGTACTGAATTGTAACTTACTTTCGCCTAATAATGCGATTTTGGCAAAGAGACTATCTCCCGCAGGGAAGCTGCTACCATCAAATGTGTGCCCTCCTTAGACTCCCCTCTGGAAGCGCTTTCACTGCAAGCTGCAGATTCCCTCCTAACAGCAAGCTTTAGGATAGGGTACTAAATTGAAACTTACTTTCGCCTAATAATGCGATTTTGGCAAAGAGAGTATCTCCCGCAGGGAAGCTGCTACCATCAAATGTTTGCCCTCATTAGACTCCCCTCTGGAAGCGCTTTCACTGCAAGCTGCAGATTCCCTCCTAACAGCAAGCTTTAGGATAGGGTACTGAATTGTAACTTACTTTCGCCTAATAATGCGGTTTTGGCAAAGAGATTATCTCCCGCAGGGAAGCTGTTACCATCAAACGTTTGCCCTCGTTAGACTCCCCTCTGGAAGCGCTTTCACTGCAAGCTGCAGATTCCCTCCTAACAGCAAGCTTTAGGATAGGGTACTGAATTGTAACTTAATTTCGCCTAATAATGCGATTTTGGCAAAGAGAGTATCTCCCGCAGGGAAGCTGCTACCATCAAACGTTTGCCCTCGTTAGACTCCCCTTTGGAAGCGCTTTCACTGCAAGCTGCAGATTCCCTCCTAACAGCAAGCTTTAGGATAGGGTACTGAATTGTAACTTACTTTCGCCCAATAATGCGATTTTGGCAAAGAGAGTATCTCCCGCAGGGAAGCTGCTACCATCAAGTGTTTGCCCTCATTAGACTCCCCTCTGGAAGCGCTTTCACTGCAAGCTGCAGATTCCCTCCTAACAGCAAGCTTTAGGATAGGGTACTGAATTGTAACTTACTTTCGCCTAATAATGCGATTTTGGCAAAGAGAGTATGTCCCGCAGGGAAGCTGCTACCATCAAATGTTTGCCCTCATTAGACTCCCCTCTGGAAGCGCTTTCACTGCAAGCTGCAGATTCCCTCCTAACAGCAATCTTTAGGATAGGGTACTGAATTGTAACTTACTTTCGCCTAATAATGCGGTTTTGGCAAAGAGAGTATCTCCCGCAGGGAAGCTGCTACCATCAAATGTTTGCCCTCGTTAGACTCCCCTCTGGAAGCGCTTTCACTGCAAGCTGCAGATTCCCTCCTAACAGCAAGCTTTAGGATAGGGTACTGAATTGTATCTTACTTTCGCCTAATAATGCGATTTTGGCAAAGAGAGTATCTCCCGCAGGGAAGCTGCTACCATCAAATGTTTGCCCTCATTAGACTCCCCTCTGGAAGCGCTTTCACTGCAAGCTGCTGATTCCCTCCTAACAGCAAGCTTTAGGATAGGGTACTGAATTGTAACTTAACTGCGGCTAATAAGGCGATTTTGGCAAAGAGAATATCTCCCGCAGGGAAGCTGCTACCATCAAATGTTTGCCCTCATTAGACTCCCCTCTGGAAGCGCTTTCACTGCAAGCTGCAGATTCCCTCCTAACAGCAAGCTTTAGGATAGGGTACTGAATTGTAACTTAATTTCGCCTAATAATGCGATTTGGTCAAAGAGAGTATCTCCCGCAGGGAAGCTGCTACCATCAAACGTTTGCTCTCGTTAGACTCCCCTCCGGAAGCACTTTCACTGCAAGCTGCAGATTCCCTCCTAACAGCAAGCTTTAGGATAGGGTACTGAATTGTAACTTACTTTCGCCTAATAATGCGATTTTGGCAAAGAGAGTATCTCCCGCAGGGAAGCTGCTACCATCAAATGTTTGCCCTCATTAGACTCCCCTCTGGAAGCGCTTTCACTGCAAGCTGCAGATTCCCTCCTAACAGCAAGCTTTAGGATAGGGTACTGAATTGTAACTTACTTTCGCCTAATAATGAGATTTTGGCAAAGAGATTATCTCCCGCAGGGAAGCTGCTACCATCAAACGTTTGCCCTCGTTAGACACCCCTCTGGAAGCGCTTTAACTGCAAGCTGCAGATTCCCTCCTAACAGCAAGCTTTAGGATAGGGTACTGAATTGTAACTTAACTGCGGCTAATAAGGCGATTGTGGCAAAGAGAATATCTCCCGCAGGGAAGCTGTTACCATCAAATGTTTGCCCACATTAGACTCCCCTCTGGAAGCGCTTTCACTGCAAGCTGCAGATTCCCTCCTAACAGCAAGTTTTAGGATAGGGTACTGAATTGTATCTTAACTGCGGCTAATAAGGCAAAATTGGAAAAGAGATTTTATCCCGCATGGAAGCTGCTACCATCAAATGTTTGCCCTCGTTAGACTCCCCTCTGGAAGCGCTTTCACTGCAAGCTGCAGATTCCCTCCTAACAGCAAGCTGTAGGATAGGGTACTGAATTGTAACTTACTTTCGCCTAATAATGCGATTTTGGCAAAGAGAGTATCTCCCGCAGGGAAGCTGATAACATCAAATGTTTGCCCTCATTAGACTCCCCTCTGGAAGCGCTTTCTCTGCAAGCTGGTGATTCCCTCCTAACAGCAAGCTTTAGGATAGTGTACTGAATTGTAACTTACTTTCGCCTAATAATGAGATTTTGGCAAAGAGATTATCTCCCGCAGGGAAGCTGCTACCATCAAACGTTTGCCCTCGTTAGACACCCCTCTGGAAGCGCTTTAACTGCAAGCTGCAGATTCCCTCCTAACAGCAAGCTTTAGGATAGGGTACTGAATTGTAACTTAACTGCGGCTAATAAGGCGATTGTGGCAAAGAGAATATCTCCCGCAGGGAAGCTGTTACCATCAAATGTTTGCCCACATTAGACTCCCCTCTGGAAGCGCTTTCACTGCAAGCTGCAGATTCCCTCCTAACAGCAAGTTTTAGGATAGGGTACTGAATTGTATCTTAACTGCGGCTAATAAGGCAAAATTGGAAAAGAGATTTTATCCCGCATGGAAGCTGCTACCATCAAATGTTTGCCCTCGTTAGACTCCCCTCTGGAAGCACTTTCACTGCAAGCTGCAGATTCCCTCCTAACAGCAAGCTGTAGGATAGGGTACTGAATTGTAACTTACTTTCGCCTAATAATGCGATTTTGTCAAAGAGAGGATCTCCCGCAGGGAAGCTGATAACATCAAATGTTTGTCCTCATTAGACTCCCCTCTGGAAGCGCTTTCTCTGCAAGCTGGTGATTCCCTCCTAACAGCAAGCTTTAGGATAGGGTACTGAATTGTATCTTAACTGCGGCTAATAAGGCGATTTTGGCAAAGAGAATATCTCCCGCAGGGAAGCTGCTACCATCAAATGTTTGCCCTCATTAGACTCCCCTCTGGAAGCGCTTTCACTGCAAGCTGCAGATTCCCTCCTAACAGCAAGCTTTAGGATAGGGTACTGAATTGTACCTTACTTTCGCCTAATAATGCGATTTTGGCAAAGAGAGTATGTCCCGCAGGGAAGCTGCTACCATCAAATGTTTGCCCTCATTAGACTCCCCTCTGGAAGCGCTTTCACTGCAAGCTGCAGATTCCCTCCTAACAGCAAGCTTTAGGATAGGGTACTGAATTGTAACTTACTTTCGCCTAATAATGCGGTTTTGGCAGAGAGAGTATCTCCCGCAGGGAAGCTGCTACCATCAAATGTTTGCCCTCGTTAGACTCCCCTCTGGAAGCGCTTTCACTGCAAGCTGCAGATTCCCTCCTAACAGCAAGCTTTAGGATAGGGTACTGAATTGTAACTTACTTTCGCCTAATAATGCGATTTTGGCAAAGAGAGTATCTCCCGCAGGGAAGCTGCTACCATCAAATGTTTGCCCTCATTAGACTCCCCTCTGGAAGCGCTTTCACTGCAAGCTGCTGATTCCCTCCTAACAGCAAGCTTTAGGATAGGGTACTGAATTGTAACTTAACTGCGGCTAATAAGGCGATTTTGGCAAAGAGAATATCTCCCGCAGGGAAGCTGCTACCATCAAATGTTTGCCCTCATTAGACTCCCCTCTGGAAGCGCTTTCACTGCAAGCTGCAGATTCCCTCCTAACAGCAAGCTTTAGGATAGGGTACTGAATTGTAACTTAATTTCGCCTAATAATGCGATTTGGTCAAAGAGAGTATCTCCCGCAGGGAAGCTGCTACCATCAAACGTTTGCTCTCGTTAGACTCCCCTCCGGAAGCACTTTCACTGCAAGCTGCAGATTCCCTCCTAACAGCAAGCTTTAGGATAGGGTACTGAATTGTAACTTACTTTCGCCTAATAATGCGATTTTGGCAAAGAGAGTATCTCCCGCAGGGAAGCTGATAACATCAAATGTTTGCCCTCATTAGACTCCCCTCTGGAAGCGCTTTCTCTGCAAGCTGGTGATTCCCTCCTAACAGCAAGCTTTAGGATAGTGTACTGAATTGTAACTTACTTTCGCCTAATAATGAGATTTTGGCAAAGAGATTATCTCCCGCAGGGAAGCTGCTACCATCAAACGTTTGCCCTCGTTAGACACCCCTCTGGAAGCGCTTTAACTGCAAGCTGCAGATTCCCTCCTAACAGCAAGCTTTAGGATAGGGTACTGAATTGTAACTTAACTGCGGCTAATAAGGCGATTGTGGCAAAGAGAATATCTCCCGCAGGGAAGCTGTTACCATCAAATGTTTGCCCACATTAGACTCCCCTCTGGAAGCGCTTTCACTGCAAGCTGCAGATTCCCTCCTAACAGCAAGTTTTAGGATAGGGTACTGAATTGTATCTTAACTGCGGCTAATAAGGCAAAATTGGAAAAGAGATTTTATCCCGCATGGAAGCTGCTACCATCAAATGTTTGCCCTCGTTAGACTCCCCTCTGGAAGCACTTTCACTGCAAGCTGCAGATTCCCTCCTAACAGCAAGCTGTAGGATAGGGTACTGAATTGTAACTTACTTTCGCCTAATAATGCGATTTTGTCAAAGAGAGGATCTCCCGCAGGGAAGCTGATAACATCAAATGTTTGTCCTCATTAGACTCCCCTCTGGAAGCGCTTTCTCTGCAAGCTGGTGATTCCCTCCTAACAGCAAGCTTTAGGATAGGGTACTGAATTGTATCTTAACTGCGGCTAATAAGGCGATTTTGGCAAAGAGAATATCTCCCGCAGGGAAGCTGCTACCATCAAATGTTTGCCCTCATTAGACTCCCCTCTGGAAGCGCTTTCACTGCAAGCTGCAGATTCCCTCCTAACAGCAAGCTTTAGGATAGGGTACTGAATTGTACCTTACTTTCGCCTAATAATGCGATTTTGGCAAAGAGAGTATGTCCCGCAGGGAAGCTGCTACCATCAAATGTTTGCCCTCATTAGACTCCCCTCTGGAAGCGCTTTCACTGCAAGCTGCAGATTCCCTCCTAACAGCAAGCTTTAGGATAGGGTACTGAATTGTAACTTACTTTCGCCTAATAATGCGGTTTTGGCAGAGAGAGTATCTCCCGCAGGGAAGCTGCTACCATCAAATGTTTGCCCTCGTTAGACTCCCCTCTGGAAGCGCTTTCACTGCAAGCTGCAGATTCCCTCCTAACAGCAAGCTTTAGGATAGGGTACTGAATTGTATCTTACTTTCGCCTAATAATGCGATTTTGGCAAAGAGAGTATCTCCCGCAGGGAAGCTGCTACCATCAAATGTTTGCCCTCATTAGACTCCCCTCTGGAAGCGCTTTCACTGCAAGCTGCTGATTCCCTCCTAACAGCAAGCTTTAGGATAGGGTACTGAATTGTAACTTAACTGCGGCTAATAAGGCGATTTTGGCAAAGAGAATATCTCCCGCAGGGAAGCTGCTACCATCAAATGTTTGCCCTCATTAGACTCCCCTCTGGAAGCGCTTTCACTGCAAGCTGCAGATTCCCTCCTAACAGCAAGCTTTAGGATAGGGTACTGAATTGTAACTTAATTTCGCCTAATAATGCGATTTGGTCAAAGAGAGTATCTCCCGCAGGGAAGCTGCTACCATCAAACGTTTGCTCTCGTTAGACTCCCCTCCGGAAGCACTTTCACTGCAAGCTGCAGATTCCCTCCTAACAGCAAGCTTTAGGATAGGGTACTGAATTGTAACTTACTTTCGCCTAATAATGCGATTTTGGCAAAGAGAGTATCTCCCGCAGGGAAGCTGCTACCATCAAATGTTTGCCCTCATTAGACTCCCCTCTGGAAGCGCTTTCACTGCAAGCTGCAGATTCCCTCCTAACAGCAAGCTTTAGGATAGGGTACTGAATTGTAACTTACTTTCGCCTAATAATGAGATTTTGGCAAAGAGATTATCTCCCGCAGGGAAGCTGCTACCATCAAACGTTTGCCCTCGTTAGACACCCCTCTGGAAGCGCTTTAACTGCAAGCTGCAGATTCCCTCCTAACAGCAAGCTTTAGGATAGGGTACTGAATTGTAACTTAACTGCGGCTAATAAGGCGATTGTGGCAAAGAGAATATCTTCCGCAGGGAAGCTGTTACCATCAAATGTTTGCCCACATTAGACTCCCCTCTGGAAGCGCTTTCACTGCAAGCTGCAGATTCCCTCCTAACAGCAAGTTTTAGGATAGGGTACTGAATTGTATCTTAACTGCGGCTAATAAGGCAAAATTGGAAAAGAGATTTTATCCCGCATGGAAGCTGCTACCATCAAATGTTTGCCCTCGTTAGACTCCCCTCTGGAAGCGCTTTCACTGCAAGCTGCAGATTCCCTCCTAACAGCAAGCTGTAGGATAGGGTACTGAATTGTAACTTACTTTCGCCTAATAATGCGATTTTGGCAAAGAGAGTATCTCCCGCAGGGAAGCTGATAACATCAAATGTTTGCCCTCATTAGACTCCCCTCTGGAAGCGCTTTCACTGCAAGCTGCAGATTCCCTCCTAACAGCAAGCTTTAGGATAGGGTACTGAATTGTAACTTACTTTCGCCTAATAATGAGATTTTGGCAAAGAGATTATCTCCCGCAGGGAAGCTGCTACCATCAAACGTTTGCCCTCGTTAGACACCCCTCTGGAAGCGCTTTAACTGCAAGCTGCAGATTCCCTCCTAACAGCAAGCTTTAGGATAGGGTACTGAATTGTAACTTAACTGCGGCTAATAAGGCGATTGTGGCAAAGAGAATATCTCCCGCAGGGAAGCTGTTACCATCAAATGTTTGCCCACATTAGACTCCCCTCTGGAAGCGCTTTCACTGCAAGCTGCAGATTCCCTCCTAACAGCAAGTTTTAGGATAGGGTACTGAATTGTATCTTAACTGCGGCTAATAAGGCAAAATTGGAAAAGAGATTTTATCCCGCATGGAAGCTGCTACCATCAAATGTTTGCCCTCGTTAGACTCCCCTCTGGAAGCGCTTTCACTGCAAGCTGCAGATTCCCTCCTAACAGCAAGCTGTAGGATAGGGTACTGAATTGTAACTTACTTTCGCCTAATAATGCGATTTTGGCAAAGAGAGTATCTCCCGCAGGGAAGCTGATAACATCAAATGTTTGCCCTCATTAGACTCCCCTCTGGAAGCGCTTTCTCTGCAAGCTGGTGATTCCCTCCTAACAGCAAGCTTTAGGATAGGGTACTGAATTGTAACTTAACTGCGGCTAATAAGGCGATATTGGCAAAGAGAATATCTCCCGCAGGGAAGCTGCTACCATCAAATGTTTGCCCTCATTAGACTCCCCTCTGGAAGCGCTTTCACTGCAAGGTGCAGATTCCCTCCTAACAGCAAGCTTTAGGATAGGGTACTGAATTGTAACTTACTTTCGCCTAATAATGCGATTTTTCAAAGAGAGTATCTCCCGCAGGGAAGCTGCTACCATCAAATGTTTGCCCTCGTTAGACTCCCCTCTGGAAGCGCTTTCACTGCAAGCTGCAGATTCCCTCCTAACAGCAAGCTTTAGGATAGGGTACTTAATTGTAACTTAACTGCGGATAATAAGGCGATTTTGGCAAAGAGAATATCTCCCGCAGGGAAGCTGTTACCATCAAATGTTTGCCCTCATTAGACTCACCTCTGGTAGCGCTTTCACTGCAAGCTTCAGATTCCCTCCTAAGAGCAAGTTTTAGGATAGGGTACTGAATTGTAACTTAACTGCGGCTAATAAGGCAAAATTGGCAAAGAGATTATCTCCCGCAGGGAAGCTGCTACCATCAAATGTTTGCCCTCATTAGACTCCCCTCTGGAAGCGCTTTCACTGCAAGCTGCAGATTCCTTCCTAACAGAAAGATTTAGGATAGGGTACTGAACTGTAACTTACTTTCGCCTAATAATGCGATTTTGGCAAAGAGAGTATCTCCCGCAGGGAAGCTGCTACCATCAAATGTTTGCCCTCATTAGACTCCCCTCTGGAAGCGCTTTCACTGCAAGCTGCAGATTCCCTCCTAACAGCAAGCTTTAGGATAGGGTACTGAATTGTAACTTAACTGCGGCTAATAAGGCGATTTTGGCAAAGAGAATATCTCCCGCAGGGAAGCTGCTACCATCAAATGTTTGCCCTCATTAGACTCCCCTCTGGAAGCGCTTTCACTGCAAGCTGCAGATTCCCTCCTAACAGCAAGCTTTAGGATAGGGTACTGATTTGAAACTTACTTTCGCCTAATAATGCGATTTTGGCAATGAGAGTATCTCCCGCAGGGAAGCTGCTACCATCAGATGTTTGCCCTCATTAGACTCCCCTCTGGAAGCGTTTTCACTGCAAGCTGCAGATTCCCTCCTAACAGCAAGCTTTAGGATAGGGTACTGAATTGTAACTTACTTTCGCCTAATAATGCGATTTTGCAAAGAGAGTATCTCCCGCAGGGAAGCTGCTACCATCAAATGTTTGCCCTCGTTAGACTCCCCTCTGGAAGCGCTTTCACTGCAAGCTGCAGATTCCCTCCTAACAGCAAGCTTTAGGATAGGGTACTGAATTGTAACTTACTTTCGCCTAATAATGCGATTTTGGAAAAGAGAGTATCTCCCGCAGAGAAGCTGCTACCATCAAACGTTTGCCCTCGTTAGACTCCCCTCTGGAAGCGCTTTCACTGCAAGCTGCAGATTCCCTCCTAACAGCAAGCTTTAGGATAGGGTACTGAATTTTTACTTACTTTCGCCTAATAATGCGATTTTGGCAAAGAGATTATCTCCCGCAGGGAAGCTGCTACCATCAAATGTTTGCCCTCATTAGACTCCCCTCTGGAAGCGCTTTCACTGCAAGCTGCAGATTCCCTCCTAACAGCAAGCTTTAGGATAGGGTACTGAATTGTAACTTACTTTCGCCTAATAATTCGATTTTGGCAAAGAGAGTATCTCCCGCAGGGAAGCTGCTACCATCAAATGTTTGCCCTCATTAGACTCCCCTCTGGAAGCGCTTTCACTGCAAGCTGCAGATTCCCTCCTAACAGCAAGCTTTAGGATAGTGTACTGAATTGTAACTTACTTTCGCCGAATAATGCGATTTTGGCAAAGAGAGTATCTCCCGCAGGGAAGCTGCTACCATCAAATGGTTGCCCTCATTAGACTCCCCTCTGGAAGCGCTTTCACTGCAAGCTGCAGATTCCCTCCTAACAGCAAGCTTTAGGATAGGGTACTGAATTGTAACTTAACTGCGGCTAATAGGGCGATTTTGGCAAAGAGAGTATCTCCCGCAGGGAAGCTGCTACCATCAAATGTTTGCCCTCATTAGACTCCCCTCTGGAAGCGCTTTCACTGCAAGCTGCAGATTCCCTCCTAACAGCAAGCTTTAGGATAGGGTACTGAATTGAAACTTACATTCGCCTAATAATGCGATTTTGGCAAAGAGAGTATCTCCCGCAGGGAAGCTGCTACCATCAAATGTTTGCCCTCATTAGACTCCCCTCTGGAAGCGTTTTCACTGCAAGCTGCAGATTCCCTCCTAACAGCAAGCTTTAGGATAGGGTACTGAATTGTAACTTACTTTCGCCTAATAATGCGATTTTTGCAAAGAGATTATCTCCCGCAGGGAAGCTGCTACCATCAAATGTTTGCCCTCATTAGACTCCCCTCTGGAAGCGCTTTCACTGCAAGCTGCAGATTCCCTCCTAACAGCAAGCTTTAGGATAGGGTACTGAATTGTAACTTAACTGGGCCTAATAAGGCGATTTTTGCAAAGAGAGTATCTCCCGCAGGGAAGCTGCTACCATCAAATGTTTGCCCTCATTAGACTCCCCTCTGGAAGCGCTTTCACTGCAAGCTGCAGATTCCCTCCTAAGAGCAAGCTTTAGGATAGGGTACTGAATTGTAACTTACTTTCGCCTAATAATGCGATTTTGGCAAGGAGAGTATCTCCCGCAGGGAAGCTGCTACCATCAAATGTTTGCCCTCCTTAGACTCCCCTCTGGAAGCGCTTTCACTGCAAGCTGCAGATTCCCTCCTAACAGCAAGCTTTAGGATAGGGTACTGAATTGTAACTTACTTTCGCCTAATAATGCGATTTTGGCAAAGAGAGTATCTCCCGCAGGGAAGCTGCTACCATCAAATGTTTGCCCTCATTAGACTCCCCTCTGGAAGCGCTTTCACTGCAAGCTGCAGATTCCCTCCTAACAGCAAGCTTTAGGATAGGGTACTGAATTGTAACTTAACTGCGGCTAATAAGGCGATTTTGGCAAAGAGACTATCTCCCGCAGGGAAGCTGCTACCATCAAATGTTTGCCCTCATTAGACTCCCCTCTGGAAGCGCTTTCACTGCAAGCTGCAGATTCCCTCCTAACAGCAAGCTTTAGGATAGGGTACTGAATTTTTACTTACTTTCGCCTAATAATGCGATTTTGGCAAAGAGATTATCTCCCGCAGGGAAGCTGCTACCATCAAATGTTTGCCCTCATTAGACTCCCCTCTGGAAGCGCTTTCACTGCAAGCTGCAGATTCCCTCCTAACAGCAAGCTTTAGGATAGGGTACTGAATTGTAACTTACTTTCGCCTAATAATGAGATATTGGCAAAGAGAGTATCTCCCGCAGGGAAGCTGCTACCATCAAATGTTTGCCCTCATTAGACTCCCCTCTGGAAGCGCTTTCACTGCAAGCTGCAGATTCCCTCCTAACAGCAAGCTTTAGGATAGGGTACTGAATTGTAACTTACTTTCGCCTAATAATGTGATTTTGGCAAAGAGAGTATCTCCCGTAGGGAAGCTGCTACCATAAAATGTTTGCCCTCATTAGACTCCCCTCTGGAAGCGCTTTCACTGCAAGCTGCAGATTCCCTCCTAACAGCAAGCTTTAGGATAGGGTACTGAATTGTAACTTAACTGCGGCTAATAAGGCGATTTTGGCAAAGAGAGTATCTCCCGCAGGGAAGCTGTTACCATCAAATGTTTGCCCTCATTAGACTCCCCTCTGGAAGCGCTTTCACTGCAAGCTGCAGATTCCCTCCTAACAGCAAGCTTTAGGATAGGGTACTGAATTGTAACTTAACTGCGGCTAATAAGGCGATTTTGGCAAAGAGAATATCTCCCGCAGGGAAGCTGCTACCATCAAATATTTGCCCTCATTAGACTCCCCTCTGGAAGCGCTTTCACTGCAAGCTGCAGATTCCCTCCTAACAGCAAGCTTTAGGATAGGGTATTGAATTGTAATTTACTTTCGCCTAATAATGCGATTTTGGCAAAGAGAATATCTCCCGCAGGGAAGCTGCCACCATCAAATATTTGCCCTCATTAGACTCCCCTCTGGAAGCGCTTTCACTGCAAGCTGCAGATTCCCTCCTAACAGCCAGCTTTAGGATAGGGTACTGAATTGTAACTTACTTTCGCCTAATAATGCGATTTTGGCAAAGAGAGTATCTCCCGCAGGGAAGCTGCTACCATCAAATGTTTGCCCTCATTAGACTCCCCTCTGGAAGCGCTTTCACTGCAAGCTGCAGATTCCCTCCTAACAGCAAGCTTTAGGATAGGGTACTGAATTGTAACTTAACTGCGACTAATAAGGCGATTTTGGCAAAGAGAGTATCTCCCGCAGGGAAGCTGCTACCATCAAATGTTTGCCCTCATTAGACTCCCCTCTGGAAGCGCTTTCACTGCAAGCTGCAGATTCCCTCCTAACAGCAAGCTTTAGGATAGGGTACTGAATTGTAACTTAACTGCGGCTAATAATGCGATTTTGGCAAAGAGAGTATCTCCCGCAGGGAAGCTGCTACCATCAAATGTTTCCCTCATTAGACTCCCCTCTGGAAGCGCTTTCACTGCAAGCTGCAGATTCCCTCCTAACAGCAAGCTTTAGGATAGGGTACTGAATTGTAACTTAACTGCGGCTAATAAGGCGATTTTGGCAAAGAGAGTATCTCCCGCAGGGAAGCTGCTACCATCAAATGTTTGCCCTCATTAGACTCCCCTCTGGAAGCGCTTTCACTGCAAGCTGCAGATTCCCTCCTAACAGCAAGCTTTAGGATAGGGTATTGAATTGTAATTTACTTTCGCCTAATAATGCGATTATGGCAAAGAGAATATCTCCCGCAGGGAAGCTGCTACCATCAAATATTTGCCCTCATTAGACTCCCCTCTGGAAGCGCTTTCACTGCAAGCTGCAGATTCCCTCCTAACAGCCAGCTTTAGTATAGGGTACTGAATTGTAACTTATTTTCGCCTAATAATGCGATTTTGGCAAAGAGACTATCTCCCGCAGGGAAGCTGCTACCATCAAATGTTTGCCCTCATTAGACTCCCCTCTGGAAGCGCTTTCACTGCAAGCTGCAGATTCCCTCCTAACAGCAAGGTTTAGGATAGGGTACTGAATTGTATCTTAACTGCGGCTAATAATGCGATTTTGGCAAAGAGACTATCTCCCGCAGGGAAGCTGCTACCATCAAATGTTTGCCCTCATTAGACTCCCCTCTGGAAGCGCTTTCACTGCAAGCTGCAGATTCCCTCCTAACAGCAAGCTTTAGGATAGGGTACTGAATTGTAACTTAACTGCGGCTAATAATGCGATTTTGGCAAAGAGAATATCTCCCGCAGGGAAGCTGCTACCATCAAATGTTTCCCTCATTAGACTCCCCTCTGGAAGCGCTTTCACTGCAAGCTGCAGATTCCCTCCTAACAGCAAGCTTTAGGATAGGGTACTGAATTGTAACTTAACTGCGGCTAATAATGCGATTTTGGCAAAGAGAGTATCTCCCGCAGGGAAGCTGCTACCATCAAATGTTTGCCCTCATTAGACTCCCCTCTGGAAGCGCTTTCACTGCAAGCTGCAGATTCCCTCCTAACAGCAAGCTTTAGGATAGGGTACTGAATTGTAACTTACTTTCGCCTAATAATGCGATTTTGGCAAAGAGAGTATCTCCCGTAGGGAAACTGCTACCATCAAATGTTTGCCCTCATTAGCCTCCCCTCTGGAAGCGCTTTCACTGCAAGCTGCAGATTCCCTCCTAACAGCAAGCTTTAGGATAGGGTATTGAATTGTAACTTACTTTCGCCTAATAATGCGATTTTGGCAAAGAGAGTCTCTCCCGCAGGGAAGCTGCTACCATCAAATGTTTGCCCTCATTAGACTCCCCTCTGGAAGCGCTTTCACTGCAAGCTGCAGATTCCCTCCTAACAGCAAGCTTTAGGATAGGGTACTGAATTGTAACTTACTTTCGCCTAATAATATGATTTTGGCAAAGAGAGTATCTCCCGCAGGGAAGCTGCTACCATCAAATGTTTGCCCTCATTAGACTCCCCTCTGGAAGCGCTTCCACTGCAAGCTGCAGATTCCCTCCTAACAGCAAGCTTTAGGATAGGGTACTGAATTGTAACTTACTTTCGCCTAATAATGGGATTTTGGCAAAGAGAGTATCTCCCGCAGGGAAGCTGCTACCATCAAATGTTTGCCCTCATTAGACTCCCCTCTGGAAGCGCTTTCACTGCAAGCTGCAGATTCCCTCCTAACAGCAAGCTTTAGGATAGGGTACTGAATTGTAACTTACTTTCGCCTAATAATGTGATTTTGGCAAAGAGAGTATCTCCCGTAGGGAAGCTGCTACCATAAAATGTTTGCCCTCATTAGACTCCCCTCTGGAAGCGCTTTCACTGCAAGCTGCAGATTCCCTCCTAACAGCAAGCTTTAGGATAGGGTACTGAATTGTAACTTAACTGCGGCTAATAAGGCGATTTTGGCAAAGACAGTATCTCCCGCAGGGAAGCTGTTACCATCAAATGTTTGCCCTCATTAGACTCCCCTCTGGAAGCGCTTTCACTGCAAGCTGCAGATTCCCTCCTAACAGCAAGCTTTAGGATAGGGTACTGAATTGTAACTTAACTGCGGCTAATAAGGCGATTTTGGCAAAGAGAATATCTCCCGCAGGGAAGCTGCTACCATCAAATATTTGCCCTCATTAGACTCCCCTCTGGAAGCGCTTTCACTGCAAGCTGCAGATTCCCTCCTAACAGCCAGCTTTAGGATAGGGTACTGAATTGTAACTTACTTTCGCCTAATAATGCGATTTTGGCAAAGAGAGTATCTCCCGCAGGGAAGCTGCTACCATCAAATGTTTGCCCTCATTAGACTCCCCTCTGGAAGCGCTTTCACTGCAAGCTGCAGATTCCCTCCTAACAGCAAGCTTTAGGATAGGGTATTGAATTGTAATTTACTTTCGCCTAATAATGCGATTTTGGCAAAGAGAATATCTCCCGCAGGGAAGCTGCTACCATCAAATATTTGCCCTCATTAGACTCCCCTCTGGAAGCGCTTTCACTGCAAGCTGCAGATTCCCTCCTAACAGCCAGCTTTAGGATAGGGTACTGAATTGTAACTTATTTTTGCCTAATAATGCGATTTTGGCAAAGAGACTATCTCCCGCAGGGAAGCTGCTACCATCAAATGTTTGCCCTCATTAGACTCCCCTCTGGAAGCGCTTTCACTGCAAGCTGCAGATTCCCTCCTAACAGCAAGCTTTAGGATAGGGTACTGAATTGTAACTTAACTGCGGCTAATAATGCGATTTTGGCAAAGAGACTATCTCCCGCAGGGAAGCTGCTACCATCAAATGTTTGCCCTCATTAGACTCCCCTCTGGAAGCGCTTTCACTGCAAGCTGCAGATTCCCTCCTAACAGCAAGCTTTAGGATAGGGTACTGAATTGTAACTTAACTGTGGCTAAAAGGGCGATTTTGGCAAAGAGAATATCTCCCGCAGGGAAGCTGCTACCATCAAATGTTTCCCTCATTAGACTCCCCTCTGGAAGCGCTTTCACTGCAAGCTGCAGATTCCCTCCTAACAGCAAGCTTTAGGATAGGGTACTGAATTGTAACTTAACTGCGGCTAATAATGCGATTTTGGCAAAGAGAGTATCTCCCGCAGGGAAGCTGCTACCATCAAATGTTTGCCCTCATTAGACTCCCCTCTGGAAGCGATTTCACTGCAAGCTGCAGATTCCCTCCTAACAGCAAGCTTTAGGATAGGGTACTGAATTGTAACTTAACTCCGGCTAATATGCGATTATGGCAAAGAGAATATCTCCCGCAGGGAAGATGTTACCATCAAATGTTTGCCCTCATTAGAATCCCCTCTGGAAGCGCTTTCACTGCAAGCTTCAGATTCCCTCCTAACAGCAAGCTTTAGGATAGGGTACTGAATTGTAACTTACTTTAGCCTAATAATGCGATTTTGGCAAAGAGAGTATCTCCCTCAGGGAAGCTGCTACCATCAAATGTTTGCCCTCATTAGACTCCCCTCTGGAAGCGCTTTCACTGCAAGCTGCAGATTCCCTCCTAACAGCGAGCTTTAGGATAGGGTACTGAATTGTAACTTAACTCCGGCTAACAAGGCGATTTTGGCAAAGAGAATATCTCCCGCAGGGAAGCTGCTACCATCAAATGTTTGCCCTCATTAGACTCCCCTCTGGAAGCGCTTTCACTGCAAGCTGCAGATTCCCTCCTAACAGCAAGCTTTAGGATAGGGTAATGAATTGTATCTTAACTGCGGCTAATAAGGCGATTTTGGCAAAGAGAATATCTCCCGCAGGGAAGCTGCTACCATTAAATGTTTGCCCTCATTAGACTCCCCTCTGGAAGCGCTTTCACTGCAAGCTGCAGATTCCCTCCTAACAGCAAGCTTTAGGATAGGGTACTGAATTGTAACTTACTTTCGCCTAATAATGCGATTTTGGCAAAGAGAGTATCTCCCGCAGGGAAGCTGCTACCATCAAATGTTTCCCCTCATTAGACTCCCCTCTGGAAGCGCTTTCACTGCAAGCTGCAGATTCCCTCCTAACAGCAAGCTTTAGGATAGGTTACTGAATTGTAACTTAACTGCGGCTAATAATGCGATTTTGGCAAAGAGAGTATCTCCCGCAGGGAAGCTGCTACCATCAAATATTTGCCCTCATTAGACTCCCCTCTGGAAGCGCTTTCACTGCAAGCTGCAGATTCCCTCCTAACAGCAAGCTTTAGGATAGGGTACTGAATTGAAACTTACTTTCGCATAATAATGCGATTTTGGCAAAGACAATATCTCCCGCAGGGAAGCTGCTACCATCAAATATTTGCCCTCATTAGACTCCCCTCTGGAAGCGCTTTCACTGCAAGCTGCAGATTCCCTCCTAACAGCAAGCTTTAGGATAGGGTACTGAATTGTAACTTACTTTCGCCTAATAATGCGATTTTGGCAAAGAGAGTATCTCCCGCAGGGAAGCTGCTACCATCAAATGTTTGCCCTCGTTAGACTACCCTCTGGAAGCGCTTTCACTGCAAGCTGCAGATTCCCTCCTAACAGCAAGCTTTAGGATAAGGTACTGAATTGTAACTTACTTTCGCCTAATAATGCGATTTTGGCAAAGAGAGTATCTCCCGCAGGGAAGCTGCTACCATCAAATGTTTGCCCTCATTAGACTCCCCTCTGGAAGCGCTTTCACTGCAAGCTGCAGATTCCCTCCTAACAGCAAGCTTTAGGATAGGGTACTGAATTGTAACTTAACTGCGGCTAATAAGGCGATTTTGGCAAAGAGAATATCTCCCGCAGGGAAGATGTTACCATCAAATGTTTGCCCTCATTAGACTCCCCTCTGGAAGCGCTTTCACTGCAAGCTTCAGATTCCCTCCTAACAGCAAGCTTTAGGATAGGGTACTGAATTGTAACTTACTTTCGCCTAATAATGCGATTTTGGCAAAGAGAGTATCTCCCGCAGGGAAGCTGCTACGATCAAATGTTTGCCCTCATTAGACTCCCCTCTGGAAGCGCTTTCACTGCAAGCTGCAGATTCCCTCCTAACAGCGAGCTTTAGGATAGGGTACTGAATTGTAACTTAACTCCGGCTAACAAGGCGATTTTGGCAAAGAGAATATCTCCCGCAGGGAAGCTGCTACCATCAAATGTTTGCCCTCATTAGACTCCCCTCTGGAAGCGCTTTCACTGCAAGCTGCAGATTCCCTCCTAACAGCAAGCTTTAGGATAGGGTACTGAATTGTATTTTAAGTGCGGCTAATAAGGCGATTTTGGCAAAGAGAGTATCTCCCGCAGGGAAGCTGCTACCATCAAATGTTTGCCCTCATTAGACTCCCCTCTGGAAGCGCTTTCACTGCAAGCTGCAGATTCCCTCCTAACAGCAAGCTTTAGGATAGGGTACTGAATTGTAACTTAACTGCGTCTAATAAGGCGATTTTGGCAAAGAGAATATCTCCCGCAGGGAAGCTGCTACCATCAAATGTTTGCCCTCATTAGACTCCCCTCTGGAAGCGCTTTCACTGCAAGCTGCAGATTCCCTCCTAACAGCAAGCTTTAGGATAGGGTACTGAATTGTAACTTACTTTCACCTAATAATGCGATATTGGCAAAGAAATTGTCTCCCGCAGAGAAGCTGCTACCATCAAATATTTGCCCTCATTAGACTCCCCTCTGGAAGCGCTTTCACTGCAAGCTGCAGATTCCCTCCTAACAGCAAGCTTTAGGATAGGGTACTGAATTGTATCTTAACTGCGGCTAATAAGGCGATTTTGGCAAAGAGAGTATCTCCCTCATGGAAGCTGCTACCATCAAATATTTGCCCTCATTAGACTCCCCTCTGGAAGCGCTTTCACTGCAAGCTGCAGATTCCCTCCTAACAGCAAGCTTTAGGATAGGGTACTGAATTGTAACTTAACTGCGGCTAATGTGCGATTATGGCAAAGAGAATATCTCCCGCAGGGAAGATGTTACCATCAAATGTTTGCCCTCATTAGACTCCCCTCTGGAAGCGCTTTCACTGCAAGCTGCAGATTCCCTCCTAACAGCAAGCTTTAGGATAGGGTACTGAATTGTAACTTACTTTCGCCTAATAATGCGATTTTGGCAAAGAGAGTATCTCCCGCAGGGAAGCTGCTACCATCAAATATTTGCCCTCATTAGACTCCCCTCTGGAAGCGCTTTCACTGCAAGCTGCAGATTCCCTCCTAACAGCAAGCTTTAGGATAGGGTACTGAATTGTAACTTACTTTCGCCTAATAATGCGATTTTGGCAAAGAGAGTATCTCCCGCAGGGAAGCTGCTACCATCAAATGTTTGCCCTCGTTAGACTACCCTCTGGAAGCGCTTTCACTGCAAGCTGCAGATTCCCTCCTAACAGCAAGCTTTAGGATAAGGTACTGAATTGTAACTTACTTTCGCCTAATAATGCGATTTTGGCAAAGAGAGTATCTCCCGCAGGGAAGCTGCTACCATCAAATGTTTGCCCTCATTAGACTCCCCTCTGGAAGCGCTTTCACTGCAAGCTGCAGATTCCCTCCTAACAGCAAGCTTTAGGATAGGGTACTGAATTGTAACTTAACTGCGGCTAATAATGCGATTTTGGCAAAGAGAATATCTCCCGCAGGGAAGATGTTACCATCAAATGTTTGCCCTCATTAGACTCCCCTCTGGAAGCGCTTTCACTGCAAGCTTCAGATTCCCTCCTAACAGCAAGCTTTAGGATAGGGTACTGAATTGTAACTTACTTTCGCCTAATAATGCGATTTTGGCAAAGAGAGTATCTCCCGCAGGGAAGCTGCTACGATCAAATGTTTGCCCTCATTAGACTCCCCTCTGGAAGCGCTTTCACTGCAAGCTGCAGATTCCCTCCTAACAGCGAGATTTAGGATAGGGTACTGAATTGTAACTTAACTCCGGCTAACAAGGCGATTTTGGCAAAGAGAATATCTCCCGCAGGGAAGCTGCTACCATCAAATGTTTGCCCTCATTAGACTCCCCTCTGGAAGCGCTTTCACTGCAAGCTGCAGATTCCCTCCTAACAGCAAGCTTTAGGATAGGGTACTGAATTGTATTTTAAGTGCGGCTAATAAGGCGATTTTGGCAAAGAGAGTATCTCCCGCAGGGAAGCTGCTACCATCAAATGTTTGCCCTCATTAGACTCCCCTCTGGAAGCGCTTTCACTGCAAGCTGCAGATTCCCTCCTAACAGCAAGCTTTAGGATAGGGTACTGAATTGTAACTTAACTGCGTCTAATAAGGCGATTTTGGCAAAGAGAATATCTCCCGCAGGGAAGCTGCTACCATCAAATGTTTGCCCTCATTAGACTCCCCTCTGGAAGCGCTTTCACTGCAAGCTGCAGATTCCCTCCTAACAGCAAGCTTTAGGATAGGGTACTGAATTGTAACTTACTTTCACCTAATAATGCGATATTGGCAAAGAAATTATCTCCCGCAGAGAAGCTGCTACCATCAAATATTTGCCCTCATTAGACTCCCCTCTGGAAGCGCTTTCACTGCAAGCTGCAGATTCCCTCCTAACAGCAAGCTTTAGGATAGGGTACTGAATTGTATCTTAACTGCGGCTAATAAGGCGATTTTGGCAAAGAGAGTATCTCCCTCATGGAAGCTGCTACCATCAAATATTTGCCCTCATTAGCCTCCCCTCTGGAAGCGCTTTCACTGCAAGCTGCAGATTCCCTCCTAACAGCAAGCTTTAGGATAGGGTACTGAATTGTAACTTAACTGCGGCTAATGTGCGATTATGGCAAAGAGAATATCTCCCGCAGGGAAGATGTTACCATCAAATGTTTGCCCTCATTAGACTCCCCTCTGGAAGCGCTTTCACTGCAAGCTGCAGATTCCCTCCTAACAGCAAGCTTTAGGATAGGGTACTGAATTGTAACTTACTTTCGCCTAATAATGCGATTTTGGCAAAGAGAGTATCTCCCGCAGGGAAGCTGCTACCATCAAATATTTGCCCTCATTAGACTCCCCTCTGGAAGCGCTTTCACTGCAAGCTGCAGATTCCCTCCTAACAGCAAGCTTTAGGATAGGGTACTGAATTGTAACTTACTTTCACCTAATAATGCGATTTTGGCAAAGAGAGTATCTCCCGCAGGGAAGCTGCTACCATCAAATGTTTGCCCTCATTAGACTCCCCTCTGGAAGCGCTTTCACTGCAAGCTGCAGATTCCCTCCTAACAGCAAGCTTTAGGATAGGGTACTGAATTGTAACTTAACTGCGGCTAATAAGGCGATTTTGGCAAAGAGAGTATCTCCCGCAGGGAAGCTGCTACCATCAAATGTTTGCCCTCATTAGACTCCCCTCTGGAAGCGCTTTCACTGCAAGCTGCAGATTCCCTCCTAACAGCAAGCTTTAGGATAGGGTACTGAATTGTAACTTACTTTCGCCTAATAAGGCGATATTGGAAAAGAGAGTATCTCCCGCAGGGAATCTGCTACCATCAAATATTTCCCCTCATTAGACTCTCCTCTGGAAGCACTTTCACTGCAAGCTGCAGATTCCCTCCTAACAGCAAGCTTTAGGATAGGGTACTGAATTGTAACTTACTTTCGCATAATAATGCGATTTTGGCAAGGAGAGTATCTCCCGCAGGGAAGCTGCTACCATCAAATGTTTGCCCTCATTAGACTCCCCTCTGGAAGCGCTTTCACTGCAAGCTGCAGATTCCCTCCTAACAGCAAGCTTTAGGATAGGGTACTGAATTGTAACTTACTTTCGCCTAATACTGCGATTTTGGCAAAGAGAGTATCACCAGCATGGAAGCTGCTAACATCAAATCTTTGCCCTCATTAGACTCCCCTCTGGAAGCGCTTTCACTGCAAGCTGCAGATTCCCTCCTAACAGCAAGTTTTAGGATAGGGTACTGAATTGTATCTTACTTTCGCCTAATAATGCGATTTTGGCAAAGAGAGTATCTCCCGCAGGGAAGCTGCTACCATCAAATGTTTCCCTCATTAGACTCCCCTCTGGAAGCGCTTTCACTGCAAGCTGCAGATTCCCTCCTAACAGCAAGCTTTAGCATAGGGTACTGAATTGTAACTTAACTGCGGCTAATAAGGCGATTATGGCAAAGAGAGTATCTCCCGCAGGGAAGCTGCTACCATCAAATATTTGCCCTCATTAGACTCCCCTCTGGAAGCTCTTTCACTGCAAGCTGCAGATTCCCTCCTAACAGCAAGCTTTAGGATAGGGTACTGAATTGAAACTTACTTTCGCCTAATAATGCGATTTTGGCAAAGAGACTATCTCCCGCAGGGAAGCTGCTACCATCAAATGTTTGCCCTCGTTAGACTCCCCTCTGGAAGCGCTTTCACTGCAAGCTGCAGATTCCCTCCTAACAGCAAGCTTTAGGATAGGGTACTGAATTGTATCTTAACTGCGGCTAATATTTAGAATGTGGCAAAGAGAATATCTCCCGCAGGGAAGCTGCTACCATCAAATGTTTGCCCTCATTAGACTCCCCTCTGGAAGCGCTTTCACTGCAAGCTGCAGATTCCCTCCTAACAGCAAGCTTTAGGATAGGGTACTGAATTGTAACTTAACTGCGGCTCATAAGGCGATTATGGCAAAGAGAATATCTCCCGCAGGGAAGCTGCTACCATCAAATATTTGCCCTCATTAGACTCCCCTCTGGAAGCGCTTTCACTGCAAGCTGCAGATTCCCTCCTAACAGCAAGCTTTAGGATAGGGTACTGAATTGTAACTTACTTTCGCCTAATAATGCGATTTTGGCAAAGAGAGTATCTCCCGCAGGGAAGCTGCTACCATCAAATCTTTGCCCTCATTAGACTCCCCTCTGGAAGCGCTTTCACTGCAAGCTGCAGATTCCCTCCTAACAGCAAGCTTTAGGATAGGGTACTGAATTGTAACTTACTTTCGCCTAATAATGCGATTTTTGAAAAGAGAGTATCTCCCGCAGGGAAGCTGTTACCATCAAATGTTTGCCCTCGTTAGACTACCCTCTGGAAGCGCATTCACTTCAAGCTGCAGATTCCCTCCTAACAGCAAGCTTTAGGATAGGGTACTGAATTGTAATTTACTTTCGCCTAATAATGCGATTTTGGCAAAGAGACTATCTCCCGCAGGGAAGCTGCTACCATCAAATGTTTGCCCTCATTAGACTCCCCTGTGGAAGCGCTTTCACTGCAAGCTGCAGATTCCCTCCTAACAGCAAGCTTTAGGATAGGGTCCTGAATTGTAACTTACTTTCGCCTAATAATGCGATTTTGGCAAAGAGAGTATCTCCCGCAGGGAAGCTGCTACCATCAAATGTTTGCCCTCATTAGACTCCCCTCTGGAAGCGCTTTCACTGCAAGCTGCAGATTCCCTCCTAACAGCAAGCTTTAGGATAGGGTACTGAATTGTAACTTACTTTCGCCTAATAATGCGATTATACCAAAGAGAGTATCTCCCGCAGGGAAGCTGCTACCATCAAATGCTTGCCCTCATTAGACTCCCCTCTGGAAGCGCTTTCACTGCAAGCTGCAGATTCCCTCCTAACAGCAAGCTTTAGGATAGGGTACTGAATTGTATCTTAACTGCGGCTAATAAGGCGATTTTAGCAAAGAGAATATCTCCCGCAGGGAAGCTGATACCATCAAATCTTTGGCCTCATTAGATTCCCCTCTGGAAGCGCTTTCACTGCAAGCTGCAGATTCCCTCCTAACAGCAAGCTTTAGGATAAGGTACTGAATTGTAACTTACTTTCGCCTAATAATGCGATTTTGGCAAAGAGAATATCACCCGCAGGGAAGCTGCTACCATCAAATGTTTGCCCTCGTTAGACTCCCCTCTGGAAGCGCTTTCACTGCAAGCTGCAGATTCCCTCCTAACAGCAAGCTGTAGGACAGTGTACTGAATTGTAACTTAACTGCGGCTAATAATGCGATTTTGGCAAAGAGACTATCTCCCGCAGGGAAGCTGCTACCATCAAATGTTTGCCCTCATTAGACTCCCCTCTGGAAGCGCTTTCACTGCAAGCTGCAGATTCCCTCCTAACAGCAAGCTTTAGGATAGGGTACTGAATTGTAACTTACTTTCGCCTAATAATGCGATTTTGGCAAAGAGAGTATCTCCCGCAGGGAAGCTGCTACCATCAAATGTTTGCCCTCGTTAGACTCCCCTCTGGAAGCGCTTTCACTGCAAGCTGCAGATTCCCTCCTAACAGCAAGCTTTAGGATAGTGTACTGAATTGTATTTTAAGTGCGGCTAATAAGGCGAATTTGGCAAAGAGAATATCTCCCGCAGGGAAGCTGCTACCATCAAATGTTTGCCCTCATTAGACTCCCCTCTGGAAGCGCTTTCACTGCAAGCTGCAGATTCCCTCCTAACAGCAAGCTTTAGGATAGGGTACTGAATTGTAACTTACTTTCGCCTAATAATGCGATTTTGGCAAAGAGAGTATCTCCCGCAGGGAAGTTGCTACCATCAAATGTTTGCCCTCATTAGACTCCCCTCTGGAAGCGCTTTCACTGCAAGCTGCAGATTCCCTCCTAACAGCAAGCTTTAGGATAGGGTACTGAATTGTAACTTACTTTCGCCTAATAATGCGATTTTGGCAAAGAGAGTATCTCCCGCAGGGAAGCTGCTACCATCAAATGTTTGCCTTCATTAGACTCCCCTCTGGAAGCGCTTTCACTGCAAGCTGCAGATTCCCTCCTAACAGCAAGCTTTAGGATAGGGTACTGAATTTTATCTTAACTGCGGCTAATAAGGCGAATTTGGCAAAGAGAATATCTCCCGCAGGGAAGCTGCTACCATCAAATGTTTACCCTCATTAGACTTCCCTCTGGAAGCGCTTTCACTGCAAGCTGCAGATTCCCTCCTAACAGCAAGCTTTAGGATAGGGTACTGAATCGTAGCTTACTTTCGCCTAATAATGCGATTTTGGCAAAGAGAGTATCTCCCGCAGGGAAGCTGCTACCATCAAATGCTTGCCCTCATTAGACTCCCCTCTGGAAGCGCTTTCACTGCAAGCTGCAGATTCCTTCCTAACAGCAAGCTTTAGGATAGGGTACTGAATTGTAACTTACTTTCGCCTAATAATGCGATTTTGGAAAAGAGACTATCTCCCGCAGGGAAGCTGCTACCATCAAATATTTGCCCTCATTAGACTCTCCTCTGGAAGCGCTTTCACTGCAAGCTGCAGATTCCCTCCTAACAGCAAGCTTTACGATACGGTACTGAATTGTAACTTACTTTCGCCTAATAATGCGATTTTGGCAAAGAGACTATCTCCCGCAGGGAAGCTGGTACCATCAAATGTTTGCCCTCATTAGACTCCCCTCTGGAAGCGCTTTCACTGCAAGCTGCAGATTCCCTCCTAACAGCAAGCTTTAGGATAGGGTACTGAATTGTAACTTACTTTCGCATAATAATGCGATTTTGGAAAAGAGAGTATCTCCCGAAGGGAAGCTGCTACCATCAAATGTTTGCCCTCATTAGACTCCCCTCTGGAAGCGCTTTCACTGCAAGCTGCAGATTCCCTCCTAACAGCAAGCTTTAGGATAGGGTACTGAATTGTAATTTAAGTGCGGCTAATAAGGCGAATTTGGCAAAGAGAATATCTCCAGCACGGAAGCTGCTACCATCAAATGTTTGCCCTCATTAGACTCCCCTCTGGAAGCGCTTTCACTGCAAGCTGCAGATTCCCTCCTAACAGCAAGCTTTAGGATAGGGTACTGAATTGTAACTTACTTTCGCCTAATAATGCGATTTTGGCAAAGAGAGTATCTCCCGCAGGGAAGCTGCTACCATCAAATTTTTGCCCTCATTAGACTCCCCTCTGGAAGCGCTTTCACTGCAAGCTGCAGATTCCCTCCTAACAGCAAGCGTTAGGATAGGGTACTGAATTGTAACTTACTTTCGCCTAATAATGCGATTTTGGCAAAGAGAGTATCTCCCGCAGGGAAGCTGCTACCATCAAATATTTGCCCTGATTAGACTACCCTGTGGAAGGGCTTTCACTGCAAGCTGCAGATTCCCTCCTAACAGCAAGCTTTAGGATAGGGTCCTGAATTGTAACTTACTTTCGCCTAATAATGCGATTTTGGCAAAGAGAATATCTCCCGCAGGAAAGCTGCTACCATCAAATCTTTGCCCTCATTAGACTCCCCTCTGGAAGCGCTTTCACTGCAAGCTGCAGATTCCCTCCTAACAGCAAGCTTTAGGATAGGGTACTGAATTGTAACTTACTTTTGCCTAATAATGCGATTTTGGCAAAGAGAGTATCACCCGCAGGGAAGCTGCTACCATCAAATGTTTGCCCTCATTAGACTCCCCTCTGGAAGCGCTTTCACTGCAAGCTGCAGATTCCCTCCTAACAGCAAGCTTTAGCATAGGGTACTGAATTGTAACTTAACTGCGGCTAATAAGGCGATTATGGCAAAGAGAATATCTCCCGCAGGGAAGCTGCTACCATCAAATATTTGCCCTCATTAGACTCCCCTCTGGAAGCGCTTTCACTGCAAGCTGCAGATTCCCTCCTAACAGCAAGCTTTAGGATAGGGTACTGAATTGTAACTTACTTTCGCCTAATAATGCGATTTTGGCAAAGAGAGTATCTCCCGCAGGGAAGCTGCTACCATCAAATGTTTGCCCTCATTAGACTCCCCTCTGGAAGCGCTTTCACTGCAAGCTGCAGATTCCCTCCTAACAGCAAGCTTTAGGATAGGGTACTGAATTGTAACTTACTTTCGCCTAATAATGCGATTTTGGCAAAGAGAGTATCTCCCGCAGGGAAGCTGCTACCATCAAATATTTGCCCTCATTAGACTCCCCTCTGGAAGCGCTTTCACTGCAAGCTGCAGATTCCCTCCTAACAGCAAGCTTTAGGATAGTGTCCTGAATTGTAACTTACTTTCGCCTAATAAAGCGATTTTGGCAAAGAGAGTATCTCCCGCAGGGAAGCTGCTACCATCAAATGCTTGCCCTCATTAGACTCCCCTCTGGAAGCGCTTTCACTGCAAGCTGCAGATTCCCTCCTAACAGCAAGCTTTAGGATAGGGTACTGAATTGTAACTTACTTTTGCCTAATAATGCGATTTTGGCAAAGAGAGTATCACCCGCAGGGAAGCTGCTAACATCAAATGTTTGCCCTCATTAGACTCCCCTCTGGAAGCGCTTTCACTGCAAGCTGCAGATTCCCTCCTAACAGCAAGCTTTAGGATAGGGTACTGAATCGTATCTTACTTTCGCCTAATAATGCGATTTTGGCAAAGAGAGTATCTCCCGCAGGGAAGCTGCTACCATCAAATGCTTGCCCTCATTAGACTCCCCTCTGGAAGCGCTTTCACTGCAAGCTGCAGATTCCCTCCTAACAGCAATCTGTAGGACAGTGTACTGAATTGTAACTTAACTGCGGCTCATAAGGCGATTATGGCAAAGAGAATATCTCCCGCAGGGAAGCTGCTACTATCAAATGTTTGCCCTCATTAGACTCCCCTCTGGAAGCGCTTTCACTGCAAGCTGCAGATTCCCTCCTAACAGCAAGCTTTAGGATAGGGTACTGAATTGTAACTTACTTTCGCCTAATAATGCGATTTTGGCAAAGAGAGTATCTCCCGCAGGGAAGCTGCTACCATCAAATGTTTGCCCTCATTAGACTCCCCTCTGGAAGCGCTTTCACTGCAAGCTGCAGATTCCCTCCTAACAGCAAGCTTTAGGATATTGTACTGAATTGTAACTTAAGTGCGGCTAATAAGGCGATTTTGGCAAAGAGAATATCTCCCGCAGGGAAGCTGCTACCATCAAATGTTTGCCCTCATTAGACTCCCCTCTGGAAGCGCTTTCACTGCAAGCTGTAGATTCCCTCCTAACAGCAAGCTTTAGGATAGGGTACTGAATTGTAACTTACTTTCGCCTAGTAATGCGATTTAGGCAAAGAGAGTATCTCCCGCAGGGAAGCTGCTACCATCAAATGTTTGCCCTCGTTAGACTCCCCTCTGGAAGCGCTTTCACTGCAAGCTGCAGATTCCCTCCTAACAGCAAGCTTTAGGATAGGGTACTGAATTGTAACTTACTTTCCTAATAATGCGATTTTGGCAAAGAGACTATCTCCCGCAGGGAAGCTGCTACCATCAAATGTTTGCCCTCATTACACTCCCCTCTGGAAGCGCTTTCACTGCAAGCTGCAGATTCCCTCCTAACAGCAAGCTTTAGGATAGGGTACTGAATTGTAACTTACTTTCGCCTAATAATGCGATTTTGGCAAAGAGATTATCTCCCGCAGGGAAGCTGCTACCATCAAATGTTTGCCCTCATTAGACTCCCCTCTGGAAGTGCTTTCACTGCAAGCTGCAGATTCCCTCCTAACAGCAAGCTTTAGGATAGGGTACTGAATTGTAACTTACTTTCGCCTAATAATGCGATTTTGGCAAAGAGAGTATCTCCCGCAGGGAAGCTGCTACCATCAAATGTTTGCCCTCATTAGACTCCCCTCTGGAAGCGCTTTCACTGCAAGCTGCAGATTCCCTCCTAACAGCAAGCTTTAGGATATTGTACTGAATTGTAACTTAACTGCGGCTAATAAGGCGATTTTGGCAAAGAGAATATCTCCCGCAGGGAAGCTGCTACCATCAAATGTTTGCCCTCATTAGACTCCCCTCTGGAAGCGCTTTCACTGCAAGCTGCAGATTCCCTCCTAAGAGCAAGCTTTAGGATAGGGTACTGAATTGTAACTTACTTTCGCCTAATAATGCGATTTTGGCCAAGAGTCTATCTCCCGCAGGGAAGCTGTTACCATCAAACGTTTGCCCTCATTAGACTCCCCTCTGGAAGCGCTTTCACTGCAAGCTGCAGATTCCCTCCTAACAGCAAGCTTTAGGATAGGGTACTGAATTGTAACTTAACTGCGGCTAATAAGGCGATTTTGGCAAAGAGAATATATCCCGCAGGGAAGCTGCTACCATCAAATATTTGCCCTCATTAGACTCCCCTCTGGAAGCGCTTTCACTGCAAGCTGCAGATTCCCTCCTAACAGCAAGCTTTAGCATAGGGTACTGAATTGTAACTTAACTGCGGCTAATAAGGCGATTTTGGCAAAGAGAATATCTCCCGCAGGGAAGCTGCTACCATCAAATATTTGCCCTCATTAGACTCCCCTCTGGAAGCGCTTTCACTGCAAGCTGCAGATTCCCTCCTAACAGCAAGCTTAAGGATAGGGTACTGAATTGTAACTTACTTTCGCCTAATAATGCGATTTTGGCAAAGAGAGTATCTCCCGCAGGGAAGCTGCTACCATCAAATATTTGCCCTCATTAGACTCCCCTCTGGAAGCGCTTTCACTGCAAGCTGCAGATTCCCTCCTAACAGCAAGCTTTAGGATAGGGTACTGAATTGTAACTTAACTGCGGCTAAAAAGGAGATTTTGGCAAAGAGACTGTCTCCCGCAGGGAAGCTGCTACCATCAAATGTTTGCCCTCATTAGACTCCCCTCTGGAAGCGCTTTCACTGCAAGCTGCAGATTCCCTCCTAACAGCAAGCTTTAGGATAGGGTACTGAATTGTAACTTACTTTCGCCTAATAATGCGATTTTGGCCGAGAGTCTATCTCCCGCAGGGAAGCTGTTACCATCAAACGTTTGCCCTCATTAGACTCCCCTCTGGAAGCGCTTTCACTGCAAGCTGCAGATTCCCTCCTAACAGCAAGCTTTAGGATAGGGTACTGAATTGTAACTTAACTGCGGCTAATAAGGCGATTTTGGCAAAGAGAATATATCCCGCAGGGAAGCTGCTACCATCAAATATTTGCCCTCATTAGACTCCCCTCTGGAAGCGCTTTCACTGCAAGCTGCAGATTCCCTCCTAACAGCAAGCTTTAGGATAGGGTACTGAATTTTATCTTAACTGCGGCTAATAAGGCGAATTTGGCAAAGAGAATATCTCCCGCAGGGAAGCTGCTACCATCAAATGTTTGCCCTCATTAGACTTCCCTCTGGAAGCGCTTTCACTGCAAGCTGCAGATTCCCTCCTAACAGCAAGCTTTAGGATAGGGTACTGAATCGTAACTTACTTTCGCCTAATAATGCGATTTTGGCAAAGAGAGTATCTCCCGCAGGGAAGCTGCTACCATCAAATGCTTGCCCTCATTAGACTCCCCTCTGGAAGCGCTTTCACTGCAAGCTGCAGATTCCTTCCTAACAGCAAGCTTTAGGATAGGGTACTGAATTGTAACTTACTTTCGCCTAATAATGCGATTTTGGAAAAGAGACTATCTCCCGCAGGGAAGCTGCTACCATCAAATATTTGCCCTCATTAGACTCTCCTCTGGAAGCGCTTTCACTGCAAGCTGCAGATTCCCTCCTAACAGCAAGCTTTACGATACGGTACTGAATTGTAACTTACTTTCGCCTAATAATGCGATTTTGGCAAAGAGACTATCTCCCGCAGGGAAGCTGGTACCATCAAATGTTTGCCCTCATTAGACTCCCCTCTGGAAGCGCTTTCACTGCAAGCTGCAGATTCCCTCCTAACAGCAAGCTTTAGGATAGGGTACTGAATTGTAACTTACTTTCGCATAATAATGCGATTTTGGAAAAGAGAGTATCTCCCGAAGGGAAGCTGCTACCATCAAATGTTTGCCCTCATTAGACTCCCCTCTGGAAGCGCTTTCACTGCAAGCTGCAGATTCCCTCCTAACAGCAAGCTTTAGGATAGGGTACTGAATTGTAATTTAAGTGCGGCTAATAAGGCGAATTTGGCAAAGAGAATATCTCCAGCACGGAAGCTGCTACCATCAAATGTTTGCCCTCATTAGACTCCCCTCTGGAAGCGCTTTCACTGCAAGCTGCAGATTCCCTCCTAACAGCAAGCTTTAGGATAGGGTACTGAATTGTATCTTACTTTCGCCTAATAATGCGATTTTGGCAAAGAGAGTATCTCCCGCAGGGAAGCTGCTACCATCAAATGTTTGACCTCATTAGACTCCCCTCTGGAAGCGCTTTCACTGCAAGCTGCAGATTCCCTCCTAACAGCAAGCTTCAGGATAGGGTACTGAATTGTAACTTAACTGCGGCTAATAAGGCGATTATGGCAAAGAGAATATCTCCCGCAGGAAGCTGCTACCATCAAATATTTGCCCTCATTAGACTCCCCTCTGGAAGCGCTTTAACTGCAAGCTGCAGATTCCCTCCTAACAGCAAGCTTTAGGATAGGGTACTGAATTGTAACTTACTTTCGCCTAATAATGCGATTTTGGCAAAGAGAGTATCTCCCGCAGGGAAGCTGCTACCATCAAATTTTTGCCCTCATTAGACTCCCCTCTGGAAGCGCTTTCACTGCAAGCTGCAGATTCCCTCCTAACAGCAAGCGTTAGGATAGGGTACTGAATTGTAACTTACTTTCGCCTAATAATGCGATTTTGGCAAAGAGAGTATCTCCCGCAGGGAAGCTGCTACCATCAAATATTTGCCCTGATTAGACTACCCTGTGGAAGGGCTTTCACTGCAAGCTGCAGATTCCCTCCTAACAGCAAGCTTTAGGATAGGGTCCTGAATTGTAACTTACTTTCGCCTAATAATGCGATTTTGGCAAAGAGAATATCTCCCGCAGGAAAGCTGCTACCATCAAATCTTTGCCCTCATTAGACTCCCCTCTGGAAGCGCTTTCACTGCAAGCTGCAGATTCCCTCCTAACAGCAAGCTTTAGGATAGGGTACTGAATTGTAACTTACTTTTGCCTAATAATGCGATTTTGGCAAAGAGAGTATCACCCGCAGGGAAGCTGCTACCATCAAATGTTTGCCCTCATTAGACTCCTCTCTGGAAGCGCTTTCACTGCAAGCTGCAGATTCCCTCCTAACAGCAAGCTGTAGGACAGTGTACTGAATTGTAACTTAACTGCGGCTCATAAGGCGATTATGGCAAAGAGAATATCTCCCGCAGGGAAGCTGCTACCATCAAATATTTGCCCTCATTAGACTCCCCTCTGGAAGCGCTTTCACTGCAAGCTGCAGATTCCCTCCTAACAGCAAGCTTTAGGATAGGGTACTGAATTGTAACTTACTTTCGCCTAATAATGCGATTTTGGCAAAGAGAGTATCTCCCGCAGGGAAGCTGCTACCATCAAATGTTTGCCCTCATTAGACTCCCCTCTGGAAGCGCTTTCACTGCAAGCTGCAGATTCCCTCCTAACAGCAAGCTTTAGGATAGGGTACTGAATTGTAACTTACTTTCGCCTAATAATGCGATTTTGGCAAAGAGAGTATCTCCCGCAGGGAAGCTGCTACCATCAAATATTTGCCCTCATTAGACTCCCCTCTGGAAGCGCTTTCACTGCAAGCTGCAGATTCCCTCCTAACAGCAAGCTTTAGGATAGTGTCCTGAATTGTAACTTACTTTCGCCTAATAAAGCGATTTTGGCAAAGAGAATATCTCCCGCAGGAAAGCTGCTACCATCAAATCTTTGCCCTCATTAGACTCCCCTCTGGAAGCGCTTTCACTGCAAGCTGCAGATTCCCTCCTAACAGCAAGCTTTAGGATAGGGTACTGAATTGTAACTTACTTTTGCCTAATAATGCGATTTTGGCAAAGAGAGTATCACCCGCAGGGAAGCTGCTAACATCAAATGTTTGCCCTCATTAGACTCCCCTCTGGAAGCGCTTTCACTGCAAGCTGCAGATTCCCTCCTAACAGCAAGCTTTAGGATAGTGTACTGAATCGTATCTTACTTTCGCCTAATAATGCGATTTTGGCAAAGAGAGTATCTCCCGCAGGGAAGCTGCTACCATCAAATGCTTGCCCTCATTAGACTCCCCTCTGGAAGCGCTTTCACTGCAAGCTGCAGATTCCCTCCTAACAGCAATCTGTAGGACAGTGTACTGAATTGTAACTTAACTGCGGCTCATAAGGCGATTTTGGCAAAGAGAATATCTCCCGCAGGGAAGCTGCTACCATCAAATGTTTGCCCTCATTAGACTCCCCTCTGGAAGCGCTTTCACTGCAAGCTGCAGATTCCCTCCTAACAGCAAGCTTTAGGATAGGGTACTGAATTGTAACTTACTTTCGCCTAATAATGCGATTTTGGCAAAGAGAGTATCTCCCGCAGGGAAGCTGCTACCATCAAATGTTTGCCCTCATTAGACTCCCCTCTGGAAGCGCTTTCACTGCAAGCTGCAGATTCCCTCCTAACAGCAAGCTTTAGGATATTGTACTGAATTGTAACTTAAGTGCGGCTAATAAGGCGATTTTGGCAAAGAGAATATCTCCCGCAGGGAAGCTGCTACCATCAAATGTTTGCCCTCATTAGACTCCCCTCTGGAAGCGCTTTCACTGCAAGCTGTAGATTCCCTCCTAACAGCAAGCTTTAGGATAGGGTACTGAATTGTAACTTACTTTCGCCTAGTAATGCGATTTAGGCAAAGAGAGTATCTCCCGCAGGGAAGCTGCTACCATCAAATGTTTGCCCTCGTTAGACTCCCCTCTGGAAGCGCTTTCACTGCAAGCTGCAGATTCCCTCCTAACAGCAAGCTTTAGGATAGGGTACTGAATTGTAACTTACTTTCCTAATAATGCGATTTTGGCAAAGAGACTATCTCCCGCAGGGAAGCTGCTACCATCAAATGTTTGCCCTCATTACACTCCCCTCTGGAAGCGCTTTCACTGCAAGCTGCAGATTCCCTCCTAACAGCAAGCTTTAGGATAGGGTACTGAATTGTAACTTACTTTCGCCTAATAATGCGATTTTGGCAAAGAGATTATCTCCCGCAGGGAAGCTGCTACCATCAAATGTTTGCCCTCATTAGACTCCCCTCTGGAAGTGCTTTCACTGCAAGCTGCAGATTCCCTCCTAACAGCAAGCTTTAGGATAGGGTACTGAATTGTAACTTACTTTCGCCTAATAATGCGATTTTGGCAAAGAGAGTATCTCCCGCAGGGAAGCTGCTACCATCAAATGTTTGCCCTCATTAGACTCCCCTCTGGAAGCGCTTTCACTGCAAGCTGCAGATTCCCTCCTAACAGCAAGCTTTAGGATATTGTACTGAATTGTAACTTAACTGCGGCTAATAAGGCGATTTTGGCAAAGAGAATATCTCCCGCAGGGAAGCTGCTACCATAAAATGTTTGCCCTCATTAGACTCCCCTCTGGAAGCGCTTTCACTGCAAGCTGTAGATTCCCTCCTAACAGCAAGCTTTAGGATAGGGTACTGAATTGTAACTTACTTTCGCCTAGTAATGCGATTTAGGCAAAGAGAGTATCTCCCGCAGGGAAGCTGCTACCATCAAATGTTTGCCCTCATTAGACTCCCCTCTGGAAGCGCTTTCACTGCAAGCTGCAGATTCCCTCCTAACAGCAAGCTTTAGGATATTGTACTGAATTGTAACTTAACTGCGGCTAATAAGGCGATTTTGGCAAAGAGAATATCTCCCGCAGGGAAGCTGCTACCATCAAATGTTTGCCCTCATTAGACTCCCCTCTGGAAGCGCTTTCACTGCAAGCTGCAGATTCCCTCCTAACAGCAAGCTTTAGGATAGGGTACTGAATTGTAACTTACTTTCGCCTAATAATGCGATTTTGGCCAAGAGTCTATCTCCCGCAGGGAAGCTGTTACCATCAAACGTTTGCCCTCATTAGACTCCCCTCTGGAAGCGCTTTCACTGCAAGCTGCAGATTCCCTCCTAACAGCAAGCTTTAGGATAGGGTACTGAATTGTAACTTAACTGCGGCTAATAAGGCGATTTTGGCAAAGAGAATATATCCCGCAGGGAAGCTGCTACCATCAAATATTTGCCCTCATTAGACTCCCCTCTGGAAGCGCTTTCACTGCAAGCTGCAGATTCCCTCCTAACAGCAAGCTTTAGCATAGGGTACTGAATTGTAACTTAACTGCGGCTAATAAGGCGATTTTGGCAAAGAGAATATCTCCCGCAGGGAAGCTGCTACCATCAAATATTTGCCCTCATTAGACTCCCCTCTGGAAGCGCTTTCACTGCAAGCTGCAGATTCCCTCCTAACAGCAAGCTTAAGGATAGGGTACTGAATTGTAACTTACTTTCGCCTAATAATGCGATTTTGGCAAAGAGAGTATCTCCCGCAGGGAAGCTGCTACCATCAAATGTTTGCCCTCATTAGACTCCCCTCTGGAAGCGCTTTCACTGCAAGCTGCAGATTCCCTCCTAACAGCAAGCTTTAGGATAGGGTACTGAATTGTAACTTAACTGCGGCTAAAAAGGAGATTTTGGCAAAGAGACTGTCTCCCGCAGGGAAGCTGCTACCATCAAATGTTTGCCCTCATTAGACTCCCCTCTGGAAGCGCTTTCACTGCAAGCTGCAGATTCCCTCCTAACAGCAAGCTTTAGGATAGGGTACTGAATTGTAACTTACTTTCGCCTAATAATGCGATTTTGTCCAAGAGTCTATCTCCCGCAGGGAAGCTGTTACCATCAAACGTTTGCCCTCATTAGACTCCCCTCTGGAAGCGCTTTCACTGCAAGCTGCAGATTCCCTCCTAACAGCAAGCTTTAGGATAGGGTACTGAATTGTAACTTAACTGCGGCTAATAAGGCGATTTTGGCAAAGAGAATATATCCCGCAGGGAAGCTGCTACCATCAAATATTTGCCCTCATTAGACTCCCCTCTGGAAGCGCTTTCACTGCAAGCTGCAGATTCCCTCCTAACAGCAAGCTCTAGCATAGGGTACTGAATTGTAACTTAACTGCGGCTAATAAGGCGATTTTGGCAAAGAGAATATCTCCCGCAGGGAAGCTGCTACCATCAAATATTTGCCCTCATTAGACTCCCCTCTGGAAGCGCTTTCACTGCAAGCTGCAGATTCCCTCCTAACAGCAAGCTTAAGGATAGGGTACTGAATTGTAACTTACTTTCGCCTAATAATGCGATTTTGGCAAAGAGAGTATCTCCCGCAGGGAAGCTGCTACCATCAAATGTTTGCCCTCGTTAGACTCCCCTCTGGAAGCGCTTTCACTGCAAGCTGCAGATTCCCTCCTAACAGCAAGCTTTAGGATAGGGTACTGAATTGTAACTTACTTTCGCCTAATAATGCGATTTTGGCAAAGAGAGTATCTCCCGCAGGGAAGCTGCTACCATCAAATATTTGCCCTCATTAGACTCCCCTCTGGAAGCGCTTTCACTGCAAGCTGCAGATTCCCTCCTAACAGCAAGCTTTAGGATAGGGTACTGAATTGTAACTTACTTTTGCCTAATAATGCGATTTTGGCAAAGAGAGTATCTCCCGCAGGGAAGCTGCTACCATCAAATGCTTGCCCTCATTAGACTCCCCTCTGGAAGCGCTTTCACTGCAAGCTGCAGATTCCCTCCTAACAGCAAGCTGTAGGACAGTGTACTGAATTGTAACTTAACTGCGGCTCATAAGGCGATTTTGGCAAAGAGAATATCTCCCGCAGGGAAGCTGCTACCATCAAATGTTTGCCCTCATTAGACTCCCCTCTGGAAGCGCTTTCACTGCAAGCTGCAGATTCCCTCCTAACAGCAAGCTTTAGGATAGGGTACTGAATTGTAACTTACTTTCGCCTAATAATGCGATTTTGGCAAAGAGAGTATCTCCCGCAGGGAAGCTGCTACCATCAAATGTTTGCCCTCATTAGACTCCCCTCTGGAAGCGCTTTCACTGCAAGCTGCAGATTCCCTCCTAACAGCAAGCTTTAGGATATTGTACTGAATTGTAACTTAAGTGCGGCTAATAAAGCGATTTTGGCAAAGAGAATATCTCCCGCAGGGAAGCTGCTACCATAAAATCTTTGCCCTCATTAGACTCCCCTCTGGAAGCGCTTTCACTGCAAGCTGTAGATTCCCTCCTAACAGCAAGCTTTAGGATAGGGTACTGAATTGTAACTTACTTTCGCCTAGTAATGCGATTTAGGCAAAGAGAGTATCTCCCGCAGGGAAGCTGCTACCATCAAATGTTTGCCCTCGTTAGACTCCCCTCTGGAAGCGCTTTCACTGCAAGCTGCAGATTCCCTCCTAACAGCAAGCTTTAGGATAGGGTACTGAATTGTAACTTACTTTCCTAATAATGCGATTTTGGCAAAGAGACTATCTCCCGCAGGGAAGCTGCTACCATCAAATGTTTGCCCTCATTACACTCCCCTCTGGAAGCGCTTTCACTGCAAGCTGCAGATTCCCTCCTAACAGCAAGCTTTAGGATAGGGTACTGAATTGTAACTTACTTTCGCCTAATAATGCGATTTTGGCAAAGAGATTATCTCCCGCAGGGAAGCTGCTACCATCAAATGTTTGCCCTCATTAGACTCCCCTCTGGAAGTGCTTTCACTGCAAGCTGCAGATTCCCTCCTAACAGCAAGCTTTAGGATAGGGTACTGAATTGTAACTTACTTTCGCCTAATAATGCGATTTTGGCAAAGAGAGTATCTCCCGCAGGGAAGCTGCTACCATCAAATGTTTGCCCTCATTAGACTCCCCTCTGGAAGCGCTTTCACTGCAAGCTGCAGATTCCCTCCTAACAGCAAGCTTTAGGATATTGTACTGAATTGTAAATTAACTGCGGCTAATAAGGCGATTTTGGCAAAGAGAATATCTCCCGCAGGGAAGCTGCTACCATAAAATGTTTGCCCTCATTAGACTCCCCTCTGGAAGCGCTTTCACTGCAAGCTGTAGATTCCCTCCTAACAGCAAGCTTTAGGATAGGGTACTGAATTGTAACTTAACTACGGCTAATAAGGCGATATTGGCAAAGAGAGTATCTCCCGCAGGGAAGCTGCTACCATCAAATGTTTGCCCTCGTTAGACTCCCCTCTGGAAGCGCTTTCACTGCAAGCTGCAGATTCCCTCCTAACAGCAAGCTTTAGGATAGGGTACTGAATTGTAACTTAACTGCGGCTAAAAAGGCGATTTTGGCAAAAACAGTATCTCCCGCAGGGAAGCTGCTACCATCAAATGTTTGCCCTCATTAGACTCCCCTCTGGAAGCGCTTTCACTGCAAGCTGCAGATTCCCTCCTAACAGCAAGCTTTAGGATAGTGTACTGAATTGTATCTTAACTGCGGATAATAAGGCGATTTTGGCAAAGAGACTGTCTCCCGCAGGGAAGCTGCTACCATCAAATGTTTGCCCTCATTAGACTCCCCTCTGGAAGCGCTTTCACTGCAAGCTGCAGATTCCCTCCTAACAGCAAGCTTTAGGGTAGTGTACTGAATTGTAACTTACTTTCGCCTAATAATGCGATTATGGCAAAGAGAGTATCTCCCGCAGGGAAGCTGCTACCATCAAATGTTTGCCCTCATTAGACTCCCCTCTGGAAGCGCTTTCACTGCAAGCTGCAGATTCCCACCTAACAGCAAGCTTTAGGATAGGGTACTGAATTGTAACTTACTTTCGCCTAATAATGCGATTTTGGCAAAGAGAGTATCTCCCGCAGGGAAGCTGCTACCATCAAATGTTTGCCCTCATTAGACTCCCCTCTGGAAGCGCTTTCACTGCAAGCTGCAGATTCCCTCCTAACAGCAAGCTTTAGGATAGGGTACTGAATTGTATCTTCCTTTCGCCTTATAATGCAATTTTGGCAAAGAGACTATCCCCCGCAGTGAAGCTGCTACCATCAAATATTTGCCCTCATTAGACTCCCCTCTGGAAGCGCTTTCACTGCAAGCTGCAGATTCCCTCCTAACAGCAAGCTTTAGGATAGGGTACTGAATTGTAACTTACTTTCGCCTAATAATGAGATTTTGGCAAAGAGATTATCTCCCGCAGGGAAGCTGCTACCATCAAATGTTTGCCCTCATTAGACTCCCCTCTGGAAGCGCTTTCACTGCAAGCTGCAGATTCCCTCCTAACAGCAAGCTTTAGGATAGGGTACTGAATTGTATCTTAACTGCTGCTAATAAGGCGATTATGGCAAAGAGACTATCTCCCGCAGGGAAGCTGCTACCATCAAATGTTTGCCCTCATTAGACTCCCCTCTGGAAGCGCTTTCACTGCAAGCTGCAGATTTCTTCCTAACAGCAAGCTTTAGGATAGGGTACTGAATTGTAACTTAACTGCGGCTAATAATGCGATTTTGGCAAAGAGACTATCTCCCGCAGGGAAGCTGCTACCATCAAATGTTTGCCCTCGTTAGACTCCCCTCTGGAAGCGCTTTCACTGCAAGCTGCAGATTCCCTCCTAACAGCAAGCTTTAGGATAGGGTACTGAATTGTAACTTACTTTCGCATAATAATGCGATTTTGGCAAAGAGAGTATCTCCCGCAGGGAAGCTGCTACCATCAAATGTTTGCCCTGATTAGACTACCCTGTGGAAGGGCTTTCACTGCAAGCTGCAGATTCCCTCCTAACAGCAAGCTTTAGGATAGGGTCCTGAATTGTAACTTACTTTCGCCTAATAAAGCGATTTTGGCAAAGAGAATATCTCCCGCAGGAAAGCTGCTACCATCAAATGTTTGCCCTCATTAGATTCCCCTCTGGAAGCGCTTTCACTGCAAGCTGCAGATTCCCTCCTAACAGCAAGCTTTAGGATAGGGTACTGAATTGTAACTTACTTTTGCCTAATAATGCAATTTTGGCAAAGAGAGTATCACCCGCAGTGAAGCTGCTACCATCAAATGTTTGCCCTCATTAGACTCCCCTCTGGAAGCGCTTTCACTGCAAGCTGCAGATTCCCTCCTAACAGCAAGCTTTAGGATAGGGTACTGAATTGTAACTTAACTGCGGCTAATAAGGCGATTTTGGCAAAGAGACTATCTCCCGCAGGGAAGCTGCTACCATCAAATATTTGCCCTCATTAGACTCCCCTCTGGAAGCGCTTTCACTGCAAGCTGCAGATTCCCTCCTAACAGCAAGCTTTAGGATAGGGTACTGAATTGTAACTTAACTGCGGCTAATAATGCGATTTTGGCAAAGAGAGTATCTCCCGCAGGGAAGCTGCTACCATCAAATGTTTGCCCTCATTAGACTCCCCTCTGGAAGCGCTTTCACTGCAAGCTGCAGATTTCTTCCTAACAGCAAGCTTTAGGATAGGGTACTGAATTGTAACTTACTTTCGCCTAATAATGCGATTTTGGCAAAGAGAGTATCTCCCGCAGGGAAGCTGCTACCATCAAATGTTTGCCCTCGTTAGACTCCCCTCTGGAAGCGCTTTCACTGCAAGCTGCAGATTCCCTCCTAACAGCAAGCTTTAGGATAGGGTACTGAATTGTAACTTACTTTTGCCCAATAATGCAATTTTGGCAAAGAGAGTATCACCCGCAGTGAAGCTGCTACCATCAAATGTTTGCCCTCATTAGACTCCCCTCTGGAAGCGCTTTCACTGCAAGCTGCAGATTCCCTCCTAACAGCAAGCTTTAGGATAGGGTACTGAATTGTAACTTACTTTCGCCTAATAATGCGATTTTGGCAAAGAGAGTATCTCCCGCAGGGAAGCTGCTACCATCAAATGTTTGCCCTCATTAGACTCCCCTCTGGAAGCGCTTTCACTGCAAGCTGCAGATTCCCTCCTAACAGCAAGCTTTAGGATAGGGTACTGAATTGTAACTTACTTTCGCCTAATAATGCGATTTTGGCAAAGAGAGTATCTCCCGCAGGGAAGCTGCTACCATCAAATGTTTGCCCTCGTTAGACTCCCCTCTGGAAGCGCTTTCACTGCAAGCTGCAGATTCCCTCCTAACAGCAAGCTTTAGGATAGGGTACTGAATTGTATCTTACTTTCGCCTAATAATGCGATTTTGGCAAAGAGAGTATCTCCCGCAGGGAAGCTGCTACCATCAAATCTTTGCCCTCATTAGACTCCCCTCTGGAAGCGCTTTCACTGCAAGCTGCAGATTCCCTCCTAACAGCAAGCTTTAGGATAGGGTACTGAATTGTAACTTAACTGCGGCTAATAAGGCGATTTTGGCAAAGAGACTATCTCCCGCAGGGAAGCTGCTACCATCAAATATTTGCCCTCATTAGACTCCCCTCTGGAAGCGCTTTCACTGCAAGCTGCAGATTCCCTCCTAACAGCAAGCTTTAGGATAGGGTACTGAATTGTAACTTACTTTCGCCTAATAATGCGATTTTGGCAAAGAGAGTATCTCCCGCAGGGAAGCTGCTACCATCAAATGTTTGCCCTCATTAGACTCCCCTCTGGAAGCGCTTTCACTGCAAGCTGCAGATTTCTTCCTAACAGCAAGCTTTAGGATAGGGTACTGAATTGTAACTTACTTTCGCCTAATAATGCGATTTTGGCAAAGAGAGTATCTCCCGCAGGGAAGCTGCTACCATCAAATGTTTGCCCTCGTTAGACTCCCCTCTGGAAGCGCTTTCACTGCAAGCTGCAGATTCCCTCCTAACAGCAAGCTTTAGGATAGGGTACTGAATTGTAACTTACTTTCGCCTAATAATGCGATTTTGGCAAAAAGAGTATCTCCCGCAGGGAAGCTGCTACCATCAAATGTTTGCCCTCATTAGACTCCCCTCTGGAAGCGCTTTCACTGCAAGCTGCAGATTCCCTCCTAACAGCAAGCTTTAGGATAGGGTACTGAATTGTAACTTACTTTCGCCTAATAATGCGATTTTGGCAAAGAGAGTATCTCCCGCAGGGAAGCTGCTACCATCAAATGTTTGCCCTGATTAGACTACCCTGTGGAAGGGCTTTCACTGCAAGCTGCAGATTCCCTCCTAACAGCAAGTTTTAGGATAGGGTCCTGAATTGTAACTTACTTTCGCCTAATAAAGCGATTTTGGCAAAGAGAATATCTCCCGCAGGAAAGCTGCTACCATCAAATGTTTGCCCTCATTAGACTCCCCTCTGGAAGCGCTTTCACTGCAAGCTGCAGATTCCCTCCTAACAGCAAGCTTTAGGATAGGGTACTGAATTGTAACTTACTTTTGCCTAATAATGCAATTTTGGCAAAGAGAGTATCACCCGCAGTGAAGCTGCTAACATCAAATGTTTGCCCTCATTAGACTCCCCTCTGGAAGCGCTTTCACTGCAAGCTGCAGATTCCCTCCTAACAGCAAGCTTTAGGATAGGGTACTGAATTGTATCTTACTTTCGCCTAATAATACGATTTTGGCAAAGAGAGTATCTCCCGCAGGGAAGCTGCTACCATCAAATGCTTGCCCTCATTAGACTCCCCTCTGGAAGCGCTTTCACTGCAAGCTGCAGATTCCCTCCTAACAGCAAGCTTTAGGATAGGGTACTGAATTGTAACTTACTTTTGCCTAATAATGCAATTTTTGCAAAGAGAGTATCACCCGCAGTGAAGCTGCTAACATCAAATGTTTGCCCTCATTAGACTCCCCTCTGGAAGCGCTTTCACTGCAAGCTGCAGATTCCCTCCTAACAGCAAGCTTTAGGATAGGGTACTGAATTGTATCTTACTTTCGCCTAATAATGCGATTTTGGAAAAGAGACTATCTCCCGCAGGGAAGCTGCTACCATCAAATCTTTGCCCTCATTAGACTCCCTTCTGGAAGCGCTTTCACTGCAAGCTGCAGATTCCCTCCTAACAGCAAGCTTTAGGATAGGGTACTGAATTGTAACTTACTTTCGCCTAAAAATGCGATTTTGGCAAAGAGAGTATCTCCCGCAGGGAAGCTGCTACCATCAAATCTTTGCCCTCATTAGACTCCCCTCTGGAAGCGCTTTCACTGCAAGCTGCAGATTCCCTCCTAACAGCAAGCTTTAGGATAGGGTACTGAATTGTAACTTACTTTCGCCTAATAATGCGATTTTGGCAAAGAGAGTATCTCCCGCAGGGAAGCTGCTACCATCAAATGTTTGCCCTGATTAGACTACCCTGTGGAAGGGCTTTCACTGCAAGCTGCAGATTCCCTCCTAACAGCAAGCTTTAGGATAGGGTCCTGAATTGTAACTTACTTTCGCCTAATAAAGCGATTTTGGCAAAGAGAATATCTCCCGCAGGAAAGCTGCTACCATCAAATGTTTGCCCTCATTAGATTCCCCTCTGGAAGCGCTTTCACTGCAAGCTGCAGATTCCCTCCTAACAGCAAGCTTTAGGATAGGGTACTGAATTGTAACTTACTTTTGCCTAATAATGCAATTTTGGCAAAGAGAGTATCACCCGCAGTGAAGCTGCTACCATCAAATGTTTGCCCTCATTAGACTCCCCTCTGGAAGCGCTTTCACTGCAAGCTGCAGATTCCCTCCTAACAGCAAGCTTTAGGATAGGGTACTGAATTGTAACTTAACTGCGGCTAATAAGGCGATTTTGGCAAAGAGACTATCTCCCGCAGGGAAGCTGCTACCATCAAATATTTGCCCTCATTAGACTCCCCTCTGGAAGCGCTTTCACTGCAAGCTGCAGATTCCCTCCTAACAGCAAGCTTTAGGATAGGGTACTGAATTGTAACTTAACTGCGGCTAATAATGCGATTTTGGCAAAGAGAGTATCTCCCGCAGGGAAGCTGCTACCATCAAATGTTTGCCCTCATTAGACTCCCCTCTGGAAGCGCTTTCACTGCAAGCTGCAGATTTCTTCCTAACAGCAAGCTTTAGGATAGGGTACTGAATTGTAACTTACTTTCGCCTAATAATGCGATTTTGGCAAAGAGAGTATCTCCCGCAGGGAAGCTGCTACCATCAAATGTTTGCCCTCGTTAGACTCCCCTCTGGAAGCGCTTTCACTGCAAGCTGCAGATTCCCTCCTAACAGCAAGCTTTAGGATAGGGTACTGAATTGTAACTTACTTTTGCCCAATAATGCAATTTTGGCAAAGAGAGTATCACCCGCAGTTAAGCTGCTACCATCAAATGTTTGCCCTCATTAGACTCCCCTCTGGAAGCGCTTTCACTGCAAGCTGCAGATTCCCTCCTAACAGCAAGCTTTAGGATAGGGTACTGAATTGTAACTTACTTTCGCCTAATAATGCGATTTTGGCAAAGAGAGTATCTCCCGCAGGGAAGCTGCTACCATCAAATGTTTGCCCTCATTAGACTCCCCTCTGGAAGCGCTTTCACTGCAAGCTGCAGATTCCCTCCTAACAGCAAGCTTTAGGATAGGGTACTGAATTGTAACTTACTTTCGCCTAATAATGCGATTTTGGCAAAGAGAGTATCTCCCGCAGGGAAGCTGCTACCATCAAATGTTTGCCCTCGTTAGACTCCCCTCTGGAAGCGCTTTCACTGCAAGCTGCAGATTCCCTCCTAACAGCAAGCTTTAGGATAGGGTACTGAATTGTATCTTACTTTCGCCTAATAATGCGATTTTGGCAAAGAGAGTATCTCCCGCAGGGAAGCTGCTACCATCAAATCTTTGCCCTCATTAGACTCCCCTCTGGAAGCGCTTTCACTGCAAGCTGCAGATTCCCTCCTAACAGCAAGCTTTAGGATAGGGTACTGAATTGTAACTTACTTTCGCCTAATAATGCGATTTTGGCAAAGAGAGTATCTCCCGCAGGGAAGCTGCTACCATCAAATGTTTGCCCTGATTAGACTACCCTGTGGAAGGGCTTTCACTGCAAGCTGCAGATTCCCTCCTAACAGCAAGCTTTAGGATAGGGTCCTGAATTGTAACTTACTTTCGCCTAATAAAGCGATTTTGGCAAAGAGAATATCTCCCGCAGGAAAGCTGCTACCATCAAATGTTTGCCCTCATTCGACTCCCCTCTGGAAGCGCTTTCACTGCAAGCTGCAGATTCCCTCCTAACAGCAAGCTTTAGGATAGGGTACTGAATTGTAACTTACTTTTGCCTAATAATGCAATTTTGGCAAAGAGAGTATCACCCGCAGTGAAGCTGCTAACATCAAATGTTTGCCCTCATTAGACTCCCCTCTGGAAGCGCTTTCACTGCAAGCTGCAGATTCCCTCCTAACAGCAAGCTTTAGGATAGGGTACTGAATTGTAACTTAACTGCGGCTAATAAGGCGATTTTGGCAAAGAGACTATCTCCCGCAGGGAAGCTGCTACCATCAAATATTTGCCCTCATTAGACTCCCCTCTGGAAGCGCTTTCACTGCAAGCTGCAGATTCCCTCCTAACAGCAAGCTTTAGGATAGGGTACTGAATTGTAACTTACTTTCGCCTAATAATGCGATTTTGGCAAAGAGAGTATCTCCCGCAGGGAAGCTGCTACCATCAAATGTTTGCCCTCATTAGACTCCCCTCTGGAAGCGCTTTCACTGCAAGCTGCAGATTTCTTCCTAACAGCAAGCTTTAGGATAGGGTACTGAATTGTAACTTACTTTCGCCTAATAATGCGATTTTGGCAAAGAGAGTATCTCCCGCAGGGAAGCTGCTACCATCAAATGTTTGCCCTCGTTAGACTCCCCTCTGGAAGCGCTTTCACTGCAAGCTGCAGATTCCCTCCTAACAGCAAGCTTTAGGATAGGGTACTGAATTGTAACTTACTTTCGCCTAATAATGCGATTTTGGCAAAAAGAGTATCTCCCGCAGGGAAGCTGCTACCATCAAATGTTTGCCCTCATTAGACTCCCCTCTGGAAGCGCTTTCACTGCAAGCTGCAGATTCCCTCCTAACAGCAAGCTTTAGGATAGGGTACTGAATTGTAACTTACTTTCGCCTAATAATGCGATTTTGGCAAAGAGAGTATCTCCCGCAGGGAAGCTGCTACCATCAAATGTTTGCCCTGATTAGACTACCCTGTGGAAGGGCTTTCACTGCAAGCTGCAGATTCCCTCCTAACAGCAAGTTTTAGGATAGGGTCCTGAATTGTAACTTACTTTCGCCTAATAAAGCGATTTTGGCAAAGAGAATATCTCCCGCAGGAAAGCTGCTACCATCAAATGTTTGCCCTCATTAGACTCCCCTCTGGAAGCGCTTTCACTGCAAGCTGCAGATTCCCTCCTAACAGCAAGCTTTAGGATAGGGTACTGAATTGTAACTTACTTTTGCCTAATAATGCAATTTTGGCAAAGAGAGTATCACCCGCAGTGAAGCTGCTAACATCAAATGTTTGCCCTCATTAGACTCCCCTCTGGAAGCGCTTTCACTGCAAGCTGCAGATTCCCTCCTAACAGCAAGCTTTAGGATAGGGTACTGAATTGTATCTTACTTTCGCCTAATAATACGATTTTGGCAAAGAGAGTATCTCCCGCAGGGAAGCTGCTACCATCAAATGCTTGCCCTCATTAGACTCCCCTCTGGAAGCGCTTTCACTGCAAGCTGCAGATTCCCTCCTAACAGCAAGCTTTAGGATAGGGTACTGAATTGTAACTTACTTTTGCCTAATAATGCAATTTTTGCAAAGAGAGTATCACCCGCAGTGAAGCTGCTAACATCAAATGTTTGCCCTCATTAGACTCCCCTCTGGAAGCGCTTTCACTGCAAGCTGCAGATTCCCTCCTAACAGCAAGCTTTAGGATAGGGTACTGAATTGTATCTTACTTTCGCCTAATAATGCGATTTTGGAAAAGAGACTATCTCCCGCAGGGAAGCTGCTACCATCAAATCTTTGCCCTCATTAGACTCCCTTCTGGAAGCGCTTTCACTGCAAGCTGCAGATTCCCTCCTAACAGCAAGCTTTAGGATAGGGTACTGAATTGTAACTTACTTTCGCCTAAAAATGCGATTTTGGCAAAGAGAGTATCTCCCGCAGGGAAGCTGCTACCATCAAATCTTTGCCCTCATTAGACTCCCCTCTGGAAGCGCTTTCACTGCAAGCTGCAGATTCCCTCCTAACAGCAAGCTTTAGGATAGGGTACTGAATTGTAACTTACTTTCGCCTAATAATGCGATTTTGGCAAAGAGAGTATCTCCCGCAGGGAAGCTGCTACCATCAAATGTTTGCCCTGATTAGACTACCCTGTGGAAGGGCTTTCACTGCAAGCTGCAGATTCCCTCCTAACAGCAAGCTTTAGGATAGGGTCCTGAATTGTAACTTACTTTCGCCTAATAAAGCGATTTTGGCAAAGAGAATATCTCCCGCAGGAAAGCTGCTACCATCAAATGTTTGCCCTCATTAGACTCCCCTCTGGAAGCGCTTTCACTGCAAGCTGCAGATTCCCTCCTAACAGCAAGCTTTAGGATAGGGTACTGAATTGTAACTTACTTTTGCCTAATAATGCAATTTTGGCAAAGAGAGTATCATCCGTAGTGAAGCTGCTAACATCAAATGTTTGCCCTCATTAGACTCCCCTCTGGAAGCGCTTTCACTGCAAGCTGCAGATTCCCTCCTAACAGCAAGCTGTAGGACAGTGTACTGAATTGTAACTTAACTGCGGCTCATAAGGCGATTTTGGCAAAGAGAATATCTCCCGCAGGGAAGCTGCTACCATCAAATCTTTGCCCTCATTAGACTCCCCTCTGGAAGCGCTTTCACTGCAAGCTGCAGATTCCCTCCTAACAGCAAGCTTTAGGATAGGGTACTGAATTGTAACTTACTTTCGCCTAATAATGCGATTTTGGCAAAGAGAGTATCTCCCGCAGGGAAGCTGCTACCATCAAATGTTTGCCCTCATTAGACTCCCCTCTGGAAGCGCTTTCACTGCAAGCTGCAGATTCCCTCCTAACAGCAAGCTTTAGGATAGGGTACTGAATTGTAACTTAACTGCGTCTAATAAGGCGATTTTGGCAAAGAGAGTATCTCCCGCAGGGAAGCTGCTACCATCAAATCTTTGCCCTCATTAGAATCCCCTCTGGAAGCGCTTTCACTGCAAGCTGCAGATTCCCTCCTAACAGCAAGCTTTAGGATAGGGTACTGAATTGTATCTTACTTTCCTAATAATGAGATTTTGGCAAAGAGAGTATCTCCCGCAGGGAAGCTGCTACCATCAAATGTTTGCCCTCATTAGACTCCCCTCTGGAAGCGCTTTCACTGCAAGCTGCAGATTCCCTCCTAACAGCAAGCTTTAGGATAGGGTACTGAATTGTAACTTACTTTCGCCTAATAATGTGATTTTGGCAAAGAGATTATCTCCCGCAGGGAAGCTGCTACCATCAAATGTTTGCCCTCATTAGACTCCCCTCTGGAAGTGCTTTCACTGCAAGCTGCAGATTCCCTCCTAACAGCAAGCTTTAGGATAGGGTACTGAATTGTAACTTACTTTCGCCTAATAATGCGATTTTGGCAAAGAGAGTATCTCCCGCAGGGAAGCTGCTACCATCAAATGTTTGCCCTCATTAGACTCCCCTCTGGAAGCGCTTTCACTGCAAGCTGCAGATTCCCTCCTAACAGCAAGCTTTAGGATAGGGTACTGAATTGTAACTTACTTTCGCCTAATAATGCGATTTTTGGAAAGAGAGTATCTCCCGCAGGGAAGCTGCTACCATCAAATGTTTGCCCTCATTAGACTCCCCTCTGGAAGCGCTTTCACTGCAAGCTGCAGATTCCCTCCTAACAGCAAGCTTTAGGATAGGGTACTGAATTGTAACTTAACTGCGTCTAATAAGGCGATTTTGGCAAAGAGAGTATCTCCCGCAGGGAAGCTGCTACCATCAAATGTTTGCCCTCATTAGACTCCCCTCTGGAAGCGCTTTCACTGCAAGCTGCAGATTCCCTCCTAACAGCAAGCTGTAGGACAGTGTACTGAATTGTAACTTAACTGCGGTTCATAAGGCGATTTTGGCAAAGAGAATATCTCCCGCAGGGAAGCTGCTACCATCAAATGTTTGCCCTCATTAGACTCCCCTCTGGAAGCGCTTTCACTGCAAGCTGCAGATTCCCTCCTAACAGCAAGCTTTAGGATAGGGTACTGAATTGTATCTTACTTTCCTAATAATGAGATTTTGGCAAAGAGAGTATCTCCCGCAGGGAAGCTGCTACCATCAAATGTTTGCCCTCATTAGACTCCCCTCTGGAAGCGCTTTCACTGCAAGCTGCAGATTCCCTCCTAACAGCAAGCTTTAGGATAGGGTACTGAATTGTAACTTACTTTCGCCTAATAATGCGATTTTGGCAAAGAGAGTATCTCCCGCAGGGAAGCTGCTACCATCAAATGTTTGCCCTCATTAGACTCCCCTCTGGAAGCGCTTTCACTGCAAGCTGCAGATTCCCTCCTAACAGCAAGCTTTAGGATAGGGTACTGAATTGTAACTTACTTTCGCCTAATAATGCGATTTTGGCAAAGAGAGTATCTCCCGCAGGGAAGCTGCTACCATCAAATGTTTGCCCTCATTAGACTCCCCTCTGGAAGCGCTTTCACTGCAAGCTGCAGATTCCCTCCTAACAGCAAGCTTTAGGATAGGGTACTGAATTGTAACTTAACTGCGGCTAATAAGGCGATTTTGGCAAAGAGAGTATCTCCCGCAGGGAAGCTGCTACCATCAAATCTTTGCCCTCATTAGACTCCCCTCTGGAAGCGCTTTCACTGCAAGCTGCAGATTCCCTCCTAACAGCAAGCTTTAGGATAGGGTACTGAATTGTATCTTACTTTCCTAATAATGAGATTTTGGCAAAGAGAGTATCTCCCGCAGGGAAGCTGCTACCATCAAATGTTTGCCCTCATTAGACTCCCCTCTGGAAGCGCTTTCACTGCAAGCTGCAGATTCCCTCCTAACAGCAAGCTTTAGGATAGGGTACTGAATTGTAACTTACTTTCGCCTAATAATGTGATTTTTGCAAAGAGATTATATCCCGCAGGGAAGCTGCTACCATCAAATGTTTGCCCTCATTAGACTCCCCTCTGGAAGTGCTTTCACTGCAAGCGGCAGATTCCCTCCTAACAGCAAGCTTTAGGATAGGGTACTGAATTGTAACTTACTTTCGCCTAATAATGCGATTTTGGCAAAGAGAGTATCTCCCGCAGGGAAGCTGCTACCATCAAATGTTTGCCCTCATTAGACTCCCCTCTGGAAGCGCTTTCACTGCAAGCTGCAGATTCCCTCCTAACAGCAAGCTTTAGGATAGGGTACTGAATTGTAACTTACTTTCGCCTAATAATGCGATTTTGGCAAAGAGAGTATCTCCCGCAGGGAAGCTGCTACCATCAAATGTTTGCCCTCATTAGACTCCCCTCTGGAAGCGCTTTCACTGCAAGCTGCAGATTCCCTCCTAACAGCAAGCTTTAGGATAGGGTACTGAATTGTAACTTACTTTCGCCTAATAATGCGATTATGGCAAAGAGAATATCTCCCGCAGGGAAGCTGCTACCATCAAATCTTTGCCCTCATTAGACTCCCCTCTGGAAGCGCTTTCACTGCAAGCTGCAGATTCCCTCCTAACAGCAAGCATTAGGGTAGGGTACTGAATTGTAACTTAACTGCGGCTAATAAGGCGATTTTGGCAAAGAGACATCTCCCGCAGGGAAGCTGCTACCATCAAATGTTTGCCCTCATTAGACTCCCCTCTGGAAGCGCTTTCACTGCAAGCTGCAGATTCCCTCCTAACAGCAAGCTTTAGGATAGGGTACTGAATTGTAACTTACTTTCGCCTAATAATGCGATTTTGGCAAAGAGAGTATCTCCCGCAGGGAAGCTGTTACCATCAAATGTTTGCCCTCATTAGACTCCCCTCTGGAAGCGCTTTCACTGCAAGCTGCAGATTCCCTCCTAACAGCAAGCTTTAGGATAGTGTACTGAATTGTAACTTAACTGCGGCTAATAAGGCGATTTTGGCAAAGAGAATATCTCCCGCAGGGAAGCTGCTACCATCAAATGTTTGCCCTCATTAGACTCCCCTCTGGAAGCGCTTTCACTGCAAGCTGCAGATTCCCTCCTAACAGCAAGCTTTAGGATAGGGTACTGAATTGTAACTTACTTTCCTAATAATGCGATTATGGCAAAGAGAGTATCTCCCGCAGTGAAGCTGCTAACATCAAATGTTTGCCCTCATTAGACTCCCCTCTGGAAGCGCTTTCACTGCAAGCTGCAGATTCCCTCCTAACAGCAAGCTTTAGGATAGGGTACCGAATTGTAACTTACTTTTGCCTAATAATGCAATTTTGGCAAAGAGAGTATCACCCGCAGTGAAGCTGCTAACATCAAATGTTTGCCCTCATTAGACTCCCCTCTGGAAGCGCTTTCACTGCAAGCTGCAGATTCCCTCCTAACAGCAAGCTTTAGGATAGGGTACTGAATTGTAACTTAACTGCGGCTAATAAGGCGATTTTGGCAAAGAGACTATCTCCCGCAGGGAAGCTGCTACCATCAAATATTTGCCCTCATTAGACTCCCCTCTGGAAGCGCTTTCACTGCAAGCTGCAGATTCCCTCCTAACAGCAAGCTTTAGGATAGGGTACTGAATTGTAACTTACTTTCGCCTAATAATGCGATTTTGGCAAAGAGATTATCTCCCGCAGGGAAGCTGCTACCATCAAATGTTTGCCCTCGTTAGACTCCCCTCTGGAAGCGCTTTCACTGCAAGCTGCAGATTCCCTCCTAACAGCAAGCTTTAGGATAGGGTACTGAATTGTAACTTACTTTCGCATAATAATGCGATTTTGGCAAAAAGAGTATCTCCCGCAGGGAAGCTGCTACCATCAAATGTTTGCCCTCATTAGACTCACCTCTGGAAGCGCTTTCACTGCAAGCTGCAGATTCCCTCCTAACAGCAAGCTTTAGGATAGGGTACTGAATTGTATCTTACTTTCGCCTAATAATGCGATTTTGGAAAAGAGACTATCTCCCGCAGGGAAGCTGCTACCATCAAATCTTTGCCCTCATTAGACTCCCTTCTGGAAGCGCTTTCACTGCAAGCTGCAGATTCCCTCCTAACAGCAAGCTTTAGGATAGGGTACTGAATTGTAACTTACTTTCACCTAATAATGCGATTTTGGCAAAGAGAGTATCTCCCGCAGGGAAGCTGCTACCATCAAATCTTTGCCCTCATTAGAATCCCCTCTGGAAGCGCTTTCACTGCAAGCTGCAGATTCCCTCCTAACAGCAAGCTTTAGGATAGGGTACTGAATTGTAACTTAACTGCGGCTAATAAGGAGAATTTGGCAAAGAGAATATCTCCCGCAGGGAAGCTGCTACCATCAAATGTTTGCCCTCATTAGACTCCCCTCTGGAAGCGCTTTCACTGCAAGCTGCAGATTCCCTCCTAACAGCAAGCTTTAGGATAGGGTACTAAATTGTAACTTACTTTCGCCTAATAATGCGATTTTGGCAAAGAGACTATCTCCCGCAGGGAAGCTGCTACCATCAAATGTTTGCCCTCATTAGACTCCCCTCTGGAAGCGCTTTCACTGCAAGCTGCAGATTCCCTCCTAACAGCAAGCTTTAGGATAGGGTACTGAATTGTATCTTACTTTCCTAATAATGCGATTTTGGCAAAGAGAGTATCTCCCGCAGGGAAGCTGCTACCATCAAATGTTTGCCCTCATTAGACTCCCCTCTGGAAGCGCTTTCACTGCAAGCTGCAGATTCCCTCCTAACAGCAAGCTTTAGGATAGGGTACTGAATTGTAACTTAACTGCGGCTAATAAGATGATTATGACAAAGAGAATATCTCCCGCAGGGAAGCTGCTACCATCAAATATTTGCCCTCATTAGACTCCCCTCTGGAAGCGCTTTCACTGCAAGCTGCAGATTCCCTCCTAACAGCAAGCTTTAGGATAGGGTACTGAATTGTAACTTAACTGCGGCTAATAAGGCGATTTTGGCAAAGAGACTGTCTCCCGCAGGGAAGCTGCTACCATCAAATGTTTGCCCTCATTAGACTCCCCTCTGGAAGCGCTTTCACTGCAAGCTGCAGATTCCCTCCTAACAGCAAGCTTTAGGATAGGGTACTGAATTGTAACTTACTTTCGCCTAATAATGCGATTTTGTCAAAGAGTCTATCTCCCGCAGGGAAGCTGCTACCATCAAATGTTTGCCCTCGTTAGACTCCCCTCTGGAAGCGCTTTCACTGCAAGCTGCAGATTCCCTCCTAACAGCAAGCTTTAGGATAGGGTACTGAATTGTAACTTACTTTCGCCTAATAATGCGATTTTGGCAAAGAGAGTATCTCCCGCAGGGAAGCTGCTACCATCAAATGTTTGTCCTCATTAGACTCCCCTCTGGAAGCGCTTTCACTGCAAGCTGCAGATTCCCTCCTAACAGCAAGCTTTAGGATAGGGTACTGAATTGTAACTTACTTTCGCCTAATAATGCGATTTTGGCAAAGAGAGTATCTCCCGCAGGGAAGCTGCTACCATCAAATGTTTGCCCTCATTAGACTCCCCTCTGGAAGCGCTTTCACTGCAAGCTGCAGATTCCCTCCTAACAGCAAGCTTTAGGATAGGGTACTGAATTGTAACTTACTTTCGCCTAATAATGCGATTTTGGCAAAGAGAGTATCACCCGCAGGGAAGCTGCTAACATCAAATGTTTGCCCTCATTAGACTCCCCTCTGGAAGCGCTTTCACTGCAAGCTGCAGATTCCCTCCTAACAGCAAGCTTTAGGATAGGGTACTGAATTGTATCTTACTTTCGTCTAATAATGCGATTTTGGCAAAGAGAGTATCTCCCGCAGGGAAGCTGATACCATCAAATGTTTGCCCTCATTAGACTCCCCTCTGGAAGCGCTTTCACTGCAAGCTGCAGATTCCCTCCTAACAGCAAGCTTTAGGATAGGGTACTGAATTGTAACTTAACTGCGGCTAATAAGGCGATTTTGGCAAAGAGAATATCTCCCGCAGGGAAGCTGCTACCATCAAATGTTTGCCCTCATTAGACTCCCCTCTGGAAGCGCTTTCACTGCAAGCTGCAGATTCCCTCCTAAGAGCAAGCTTTAGGATAGGGTACTGAATTGTAACTTACTTTCCTAATAATGTGATTATGGCAAAGAGACTATCTCCCGCAGGGAAGCTGCTACCATCAAATGTTTGCCCTCATTAGACTCCCCTCTGGAAGCGCTTTCACTGCAAGCTGCAGATTCCCTCCTAACAGCAAGCTTTAGGATAGGGTACTGAATTGTAACTTACTTTCGCCTAATAATGCGATTTTGGCAAAGAGAGTATCTACCGCAGGGAAGCTACTACCATCAAATGTTTGCCCTCATTAGACTCCCCTCTGGAAGCGCTTTCACTGCAAGCTGCAGATTCCCTCCTAACAGCAGGCTGCAGGACAGTGTACTGAATTGTAACTTAACTGCGGCTCATAAGGCGATTTTGGCAAAGAGAATATCTCCCGCAGGGAAGCTGCTACCATCAAATGTTTGCCCTCATTAGACTCCCCTCTGGAAGCGCTTTCACTGCAAGCTGCAGATTCCCTCCTAACAGCAAGCTTTAGGATAGGGTACTGAATTGTAACTTACTTTCGCCTAATAATGCGATTTTGGCAAAGAGAGTATCTCCCGCAGGGAAGCTGCTACCATCAAATGTTTGCCCTCATTAGACTCCCCTCTGGAAGCGCTTTCACTGCAAGCTGCAGATTCCCTCCTAACAGCAAGCTTTAGGATAAGGTACTGAATTGTAACTTAACTGCGGCTAATAAGGCGATTTTGGCAAAGAGAATATCTCCCGCAGGGAAGCTGCTACCATCAAATGTTTGCCCTCATTAGACTCCCCTCTGGAAGCGCTTTCACTGCAAGCTGCAGATTCCCTCCTAACAGCAAGCTTTAGGATAGGGTACTGAATTGTAACTTACTTTCGCCTAATAATGCGATTTTGGCAAAGAGAGTATCTCCCGCAGGGAAGCTGCTACCATCAAATGTTTGCCCTCATTAGACTCCCCTCTGGAAGCGCTTTCACTGCAAGCTGCAGATTCCCTCCTAACAGCAAGCTTTAGGATAGGGTACTGAATTGTAACTTACTTTCCTAATAATGCGATTATGGCAAAGAGACTATCTCCCGCAGGGAAGCTGCTACCATCAAATGTTTGCCCTCATTAGACTCCCCTCTGGAAGCGCTTTCACTGCAAGCTGCAGATTCCCTCCTAACAGCAAGCTTTAGGATAGGGTACTGAATTGTAACTTACTTTCGCCTAATAATGCGATTTTGGCAAAGGGATTATCTCCCGCAGGGAAGCTGCTACCATCAAATGTTTGCCCTCATTAGACTCCCCTCTGGAAGTGCTTTCACTGCAAGCTGCAGATTCCCTCCTAACAGCAAGCTTTAGGATAGGGTACTGAATTGTAACTTACTTTCGCCTAATAATGCGATTTTGGCAAAGAGAGTATCTCCCGCAGGGAAGCTGCTACCATCAAATATTTGCCCTCATTAGACTCCCCTCTGGAAGCGCTTTCACTGCAAGCTGCAGATTCCCTCCTAACAGCAAGCTTTAGGATAGGGTACTGAATTGTATCTTAACTGCGGCTAATAAGGCGATTATGGCAAAGAGAATATCTCCCGCAGGGAAGCTGCTACCATCAAATGTTTGCCCTCATTAGACTCCCCTCTGGAAGCGCTTTCACTGCAAGCTGCAGATTCCCTCCTAACAGCAAGCTTTAGGATAGGGTACTGAATTGTAACTTACTTTCGCCTAATAAAGCGATTATGGCAAAGAGAATATCTCCCGCAGGGAAGCTGCTACCATCAAATATTTGCCCTCATTAGACTCCCCTCTGGAAGCGCTTTCACTGCAAGCTGCAGATTCCCTCCTAACAGAAAGCTTTAGGATAGTGTACTGAATTGTAACTTACTTTCGCCTAATAATGCGATTTTGGCAAAGAGAGTATCTCCCGCAGGGAAGCTGCTACCATCAAATGTTTGCCCTCATTAGACTCCCCTCTGGAAGCGCTTTCACTGCAAGCTGCAGATTCCCTCCTAACAGCAAGCTTTAGGATAGGGTACTGAATTGTAACTTACTTTCGCCTAATAATGCGATTTTGGCAAAGAGACTATCTCCCGCAGGGAAGCTGTTACCATCAAACGTTTGCCCTCATTAGACTCCCCTCTGGAAGCGCTTTCACTGCAAGCTGCAGATTCCCTCCTAACAGCAAGCTTTAGGATAGGGTACTGAATTGTAACTTACTTTCGCCTACTAATGCGATTTTGGCAAAGAGATTATCTCCCGCAGGGAAGCTGCTACCATCAAATGTTTGCCCTCATTAGACTCCCCTCTGGAAGTGCTTTCACTGCAAGCTGCAGATTCCCTCCTAACAGCAAGTTTTGGATAGGGTACTGAATTGTAACTTACTTTCGCCTAATAATGCGATTTTGGCAAAGAGAGTATCTCCCGCAGGGAAGCTGCTACCATCAAATATTTGCCCTCATTAGACTCCCCTCTGGAAGCGCTTTCACTGCAAGCTGCAGATTCCCTCCTAACAGCAAGCTTTAGGATAGGGTACTGAGTTGTATCTTAACTGCGGCTAATAAGGCGATTATGGCAAAGAGAATATCTCCCGCAGGGAAGCTGCTACCATCAAATATTTGCCCTCATTAGACTCCCCTCTGGAAGCGCTTTCACTGCAAGCTGCAGATTCCCTCCTAACAGCAAGCTTTAGGATAGGGTACTGAATTGTAACTTACTTTCGCCTAATAATGCGATTTTGGCAAAGAGAGTATCTCCCGCAGTGAAGCTGCTACCATCAAATGTTTGCCCTCATTAGACTCCCCTCTGGAAGCGCTTTCACTGCAAGCTGCAGATTCCCTCCTAACAGCAAGCTTTAGGATAGGGTACTGAATTGTAACTTACTTTCGCCTAATAATGCGATTTTGGCAAAGAGAGTATCTCCCGCAGGGAAGCTGCTACCATCAAATGTTTGTCCTCATTAGACTCCCCTCTGGAAGCGCTTTCACTGCAAGCTGCAGATTCCCTTTTAACAGCAAGCTTTAGGATAGGGTACTGAATTGTAACTTACTTTCGCCTAATAATGCGATTTTGGCAAAGAGAGTATCACCCGCAGGGAAGCTGCTACCATCAAATGTTTGCCCTCATTAGACTCCCCTCTGGAAGCGCTTTCACTGCAAGCTGCAGATTCCCTCCTAACAGCAAGCTTTAGGATAGGGTACTGAATTGTATCTTACTTTCGCCTAATAATGCGATTTTGGAAAAGACACTATCTCCCGCAGGGAAGCTGCTACCATCAAATATTTGCCCTCATTAGACTCTCCTCTGGAAGCGCTTTCACTGCAAGCTGCAGATTCCCTCCTAACAGCAAGCTTTAGGATAGGGTACTGAATTGTAACTTAACTGCGGCTAATAAGGCGATTTTGGCAAAGAGAATATCTCCCGCAGGGAAGCTGCTACCATCAAATGTTTGCTCTCATTAGACTCCCCTCTGGAAGCGCTTTCACTGCAAGCTGCAGATTCCCTCCTAACAGCAAGCTTTAGGATAGGGTACTGAATTGTAACTTACTTTCGCCTAATAATGCGATTTTGTCAAAGAGACTATCTCCCGCAGGGAAGCTGTTACCATCAAACGTTTGCCCTCATTAGACTCCCCTTTGGAAGCGCTTTCACTGCAAGCTGCAGATTCCCTCCTAACAGCAAGCTTTAGGATAGGGTACTGAATTGTAACTTAACTGCGGCTAATAAGGCGATTTTGGCAAAGAGAGTATCTCCCGCAGGGAAGCTGCTACCATCAAATGTTTGCCCTCATTAGACTCCCCTCTGGAAGCACTTTCACTGCAAGCTGCAGATTCCTTCCTAACAGCAAGCTTTAGGATAGGGTACTGAATTGTAACTTACTTTCGCATAATAATGCGATTTTGGCAAAGAGAGTATCTCCCGCAGGGAAGCTGCTACCATCAAATGTTTGCCCTCCTTAGACTCCCCTCTGGAAGCGCTTTCACTGCAAGCTGCAGATTCCCTCCTAACAGCAAGCTTTAGGATAGGGTACTGAATTGTAACTTACTTTCGCCTAGTAATGCGATTTTGGCAAAGACAGTATCTCCCACAGGGAAGCTGCTACCATCAAATGTTTGCCCTCATTAGACTCCCCTCTGGAAGCGCTTTCACTGCAAGCTGCAGATTCCCTCCTAACAGCAAGCTTTAGGATAGGGTACTGAATTGTATCTTACTTTCCTAATAATGCGATTTTGGCAAAGAGAGTATCTCCCGCAGGGAAGCTGCTACCATCAAATGTTTGCCCTCATTAGACTCCCCTCTGGAAGCGCTTTCACTGCAAGCTGCAGATTCCCTCCTAACAGCAAGCTTTAGGATAGGGTACTGAATTGTAACTTACTTTCGCCTAATAATGCGTTTTTGGCAAAGAGAGTATCTCCCGCAGGGAAGCTGCTACCATCAAATGTTTGCCCTCATTAGACTCCCCTCTGGAAGTGCTTTCACTGCAAGCTGCAGATTCCCTCCTAACAGCAAGCTTTAGGATAGGGTACTGAATTGTAACTTACTTTCGCCTAATAATGCGATTTTGGCAAAGAGAGTATCACCCGCAGGGAAGCTGCTAACATCAAATGTTTGCCCTCATTAGACTCCCCTCTGGAAGCGCTTTCACTGCAAGCTGCAGATTCCCTCCTAACAGCAAGCTTTAGGATAGGGTACTGAATTGTAACTTAACTGCGGCTCATAAGGCGATTTTGGCAAAGAGAATATCTCCCGCAGGGAAGCTGCTACCATCAAATGTTTGCCCTCATTAGACTCCCCTCTGGAAGCGCTTTCACTGCAAGCTGCAGATTCCCTCCTAACAGCAAGCTTTAGGATAGGGTACTGAATTGTATCTTACTTTCCTAATAATGCGATTTTGGCAAAGAGAGTATCTCCCGCAGGGAAGCTGCTACCATCAAATGTTTGCCCTCATTAGACTCCCCTCTGGAAGCGCTTTCACTGCAAGCTGCAGATTCCCTCCTAACAGCAAGCTTTAGGATAGGGTACTGAATTGTAACTTACTTTCGCCTAATAATGCGATTTTGGCAAAGAGAGTATCTCCCGCAGGGAAGCTGCTACCATCAAATGTTTGCCCTCATTAGACTCCCCTCTGGAAGTGCTTTCACTGCAAGCTGCAGATTCCCTTTTAACAGCAAGCTTTAGGATAGGGTACTGAATTGTAACTTACTTTCGCCTAATAATGCGATTTTGGCAAAGAGACTATCTCCCGCAGGGAAGCTGCTACCATCAAATGTTTGCCCTCATTAGACTCCCCTCTGGAAGCGCTTTCACTGCAAGCTGCAGATTCCCTCCTAACAGCAAGCTTTAGGATAGGGTACTGAATTGTATCTTACTTTCCTAATAATGCGATTTTGGCAAAGAGAGTATCTCCCGCAGGGAAGCTGCTACCATCAAATGTTTGCCCTCATTAGACTCCCCTCTGGAAGTGCTTTCACTGCAAGCTGCAGATTCCCTTTTAACAGCAAGCTTTAGGATAGGGTACTGAATTGTAACTTACTTTCGCCTAATAATGCGATTTTGGCAAAGAGAGTATCACCCGCAGGGAAGCTGCTAACATCAAATGTTTGCCCTCATTAGACTCCCCTCTGGAAGCGCTTTCACTGCAAGCTGCAGATTCCCTCCTAACAGCAAGCTTTAGGATAGGGTACTGAATTGTAACTTAACTGCGGCTCATAAGGCGATTTTGGCAAAGAGAGTATCTCCCGCAGGGAAGCTGCTACCATCAAATGTTTGCCCTCATTAGACTCCCCTCTGGAAGCGCTTTCACTGCAAGCTGCAGATTCCCTCCTAACAGCAAGCTTTAGGATAGGGTACTGAATTGTATCTTACTTTCGCCTAATAATGCGATTTTGGAAAAGACACTATCTCCCGCAGGGAAGCTGCTACCATCAAATATTTGCCCACATTAGACTCTCCTCTGGAAGCGCTTTCACTGCAAGCTGCAGATTCCCTCCTAACAGCAAGCTTTAGGATAGGGTACTGAATTGTAACTTACTTTCGCCTAATAATGCGATTTTGTCAAAGAGACTATCTGCCGCAGGGAAGCTGTTACCATCAAACGTTTGCCCTCATTAGACTCCCCTCTGGAAGCGCTTTCACTGCAAGCTGCAGATTCCCTCCTAACAGCAAGCTTTAGGATAGGGTACTGAATTGTAACTTAACTGCGGCTAATAAGGCGATTTTGGCAAAGAGACTATCTCCCGCAGGGAAGCTGCTACCATCAAATGTTTGCCCTCATTAGACTCCCCTCTGGAAGCACTTTCACTGCAAGCTGCAGATTCCTTCCTAACAGCAAGCTTTAGGATAGGGTACTGAATTGTAACTTACTTTCGCATAATAATGCGATTTTGGCAAAGAGAGTATCTCCCGCAGGGAAGCTGCTACCATCAAATGTTTGCCCTCCTTAGACTCCCCTCTGGAAGCGCTTTCACTGCAAGCTGCAGATTCCCTCCTAACAGCAAGCTTTAGGATAGGGTACTGAATTGTAACTTACTTTCGCCTAGTAATGCGATTTTGGCAAAGACAGTATCTCCCACAGGGAAGCTAATACCATCAAATGTTTGCCCTCATTAGACTCCCCTCTGGAAGCGCTTTCACTGCAAGCTGCAGATTCCCTCCTAACAGCAAGCTTTAGGATAGGGTACTGAATTGTATCTTACTTTCCTAATAATGCGATTTTGGCAAAGAGAGTATCTCCCGCAGGGAAGCTGCTACCATCAAATGTTTGCCCTCATTAGACTCCCCTCTGGAAGCGCTTTCACTGCAAGCTGCAGATTCCCTCCTAACAGCAAGCTTTAGGATAGGGTACTGAATTGTAACTTACTTTCGCCTAATAATGCGATTTTGGCAAAGAGAGTATCTCCCGCAGGGAAGCTGCTACCATCAAATGTTTGCCCTCATTAGACTCCCCTCTGGAAGTGCTTTCACTGCAAGCTGCAGATTCCCTCCTAACAGCAAGCTTTAGGATAGGGTACTGAATTGTAACTTACTTTCGCCTAATAATGCGATTTTGGCAAAGAGAGTATCTCCCGCAGGGAAGCTGCTACCATCAAATGTTTGCCCTCATTAGACTCCCCTCTGGAAGCGCTTTCACTGCAAGCTGCAGATTCCCTCCTAACAGCAAGCTTTAGGATAGGGTACTGAATTGTAACTTACTTTCGCCTAATAATGCGATTTTGGCAAAGAGAATATCTCCCGCAGGGAAGCTGCTACCATCAAATATTTGCCCTCGTTAGACTCCCCTCTGGAAGCGCTTTCACTGCAAGCTGCAGATTCCCTCCTAACAGCAAGCTTTAGGATAGTGTACTGAATTGTAACTTACATTCGCCTAATAATGCGATTTTGGCAAAGAGAGTATCTCCCGCAGGGAAGCTGCTACCATCAAATGTTTGCCCTCATTAGACTCCCCTCTGGAAGCGCTTTCACTGCAAGCTGCAGATTCCCTCCTAACAGCAAGCTTTAGGATAGTGTCCTGAATTGTAACTTACTTTCGCCTAATAAAGCGATTTTGGCAAAGAGAATATCTCCCGCAGGAAAGCTGCTACCATCAAATCTTTGCCCTCATTAGACTCCCCTCTGGAAGCGCTTTCACTGCAAGCTGCAGATTCCCTCCTAACAGCAAGCTTTAGGATAGGGTACTGAATTGTAACTTACTTTTGCATAATAATGCAATTTTGGCAAAGAGAGTATCACCCGCAGGGAAGCTGCTACCATCAAATGTTTGCCCTCATTAGACTCCCCTCTGGAAGCGCTTTCACTGCAAGCTGCAGATTCCCTCCTAACAGCAAGCTTTAGGATAGGGTACTGAATCGTATCTTACTTTCGCCTAATAATGCGATTTTGGCAAAGAGAGTATCTCCCGCAGGGAAGCTGATACCATCAAATGTTTGCCCTCATTAGACTCCCCTCTGGAAGCGCTTTCACTGCAAGCTGCAGATTCCCTCCTAACAGCAAGCTTTAGGATAGGGTACTGAATTGTAACTTAACTGCGGCTAATAAGGCGATTTTAGCAAAGAGAATATCTCCCGCAGGGAAGCTGTTACCATCAAATGTTTGCCCTCATTAGACTCCCCTCTGGAAGCGCTTTCACTGCAAGCTGCAGATTCCCTCCTAACAGCAAGCTGTAGGACAGTGTACTGAATTGTTACTTAACTGCGGCTCATAAGGCGATTTTGGCAAAGAGAATATCTCCCGCAGGGAAGCTGCTACCATCAAATGTTTGCCCTCATTAGACTCCCCTCTGGAAGCGCTTTCACTGCAAGCTGCAGATTCCCTCCTAACAGCAAGCTTTAGGATAGGGTACTGAATTGTAACTTACTTTCGCCTAATAATGCGATTTTGGGAAAGAGAGTATCTCCCGCAGGGAAGCTGCTACCATCAAATCTTTGCCCTCATTAGACTCCCCTCTGGAAGCGCTTTCACTGCAAGCTGCAGATTCCCTCCTAACAGCAAGCTTTAGGATAGGGTACTGAATTGTATCTTACTTTCCTAATAATGAGATTTTGGCAAAGAGAGTATCTCCCGCAGGGAAGCTGCTACCATCAAATGTTTGCCCTCATTAGACTCCCCTCTGGAAGCGCTTTCACTGCAAGCTGCAGATTCCCTCCTAACAGCAAGCTTTAGGATAGGGTACTGAATTGTAACTTAACTGCGGCTAATAATGTGATTTTGGCAAAGAGATTATCTCCCGCAGGGAAGCTGCTACCATCAAATGTTTGCCCTCATTAGACTCCCCTCTGGAAGCGCTTTCACTGCAAGTGGCAGATTCCCTCCTAACAGCAAGCTTTAGGATAGGGTACTGAATTGTAACTTACTTTCGCCTAATAATGCGATATTGGCAAAGAGAGTATCTCCCGCAGGGAAGCTGCTACCATCAAATGTTTGCCCTCATTAGACTCCCCTCTGGAAGCGCTTTCACTGCAAGCTGCAGATTCCCTCCTAACAGCAAGCTTTAGGATAGGGTACTGAATTGTAACTTACTTTCGCCTAATAATGCGATTTTGGCAAAGAGAGTATCTCCCGCAGGGAAGCTGCTACCATCAAATGTTTGCCCTCATTAGACTCCCCTCTGGAAGCGCTTTCACTGCAAGCTGCAGATTCCCTCCTAACAGCAAGCTTTAGGATAGGGTACTGAATTGTATCTTAACTGCGGCTACTAAGGTGATTTTAGCAAAGAGAATATCTCCCGCAGGGAAGCTGCTACCATCAAATCTTTGCCCTCATTAGACTCCCCTCTGGAAGCGCTTTCACTGCAAGCTGCAGATTCCCTCCTAACAGCAAGCTTTAGGGTAGGGTACTGAATTGTAACTTAACTGCGGCTAATAAGGCGATTTTGGCAAAGAGAAATCTCCCGCAGGGAAGCTGCTACCATCAAATGTTTGCCCTCATTAGACTCCCCTCTGGAAGCGCTTTCACTGCAAGCTGCAGATTCCCTCCTAACAGCAAGCTTTAGGATAGGGTACTGAATTGTAACTTACTTTCGCCTAATAATGCGATTTTGGCAAAGAGAGTATCTCCCGCAGGGAAGCTGCTACCATCAAATGTTTGCCCTCATTAGACTCCCCTCTGGAAGCGCTTTCACTGCAAGCTGCAGATTCCCTCCTAACAGCAAGCTTTAGGATAGGGTACTGAATTGTAACTTAACTGCGGCTAATAAGGCGATTTTGGCAAAGAGAATATCTCCCGCAGGGAAGCTGCTACCATCAAATGTTTGCCCTCATTAGACTCCCCTCTGGAAGTGCTTTCACTGCAAGCTGCAGATTCCCTCCTAACAGCAAGCTTTAGGATAGGGTACTGAATTGTAACTTACTTTCGCCTAATAATGCGATTTTGGCAAAGAGAGTATCTCCCGCAGGGAAGCTGCTAGCATCAAATCTTTGCCCTCATTAGACTCCCCTCTGGAAGCGCTTTCACTGCAAGCTGCAGATTCCCTCCTAACAGCAAGCTTTAGGATAGGGTACTGAATTGTAACTTACTTTCGCCTAATAATGCGATTATGGCAAAAAGAATATCTCCCGCAGGGAAGCTGCTACCATCAAATCTTTGCCCTCATTAGACTCCCCTCTGGAAGCGCTTTCACTGCAAGCTGCAGATTCCCTCCTAACAGCAAGCTTTAGGGTAGGGTACTGAATTGTAACTTAACTGCGGCTAATAAGGCGATTTTGGCAAAGAGAAATCTCCCGCAGGGAAGCTGCTACCATCAAATGTTTGCCCTCATTAGACTCCCCTCTGGAAGCGCTTTCACTGCAAGCTGCAGATTCCCTCCTAACAGCAAGCTTTAGGATAGGGTACTGAATTGTAACTTACTTTCGCCTAATAATGCGATTTTGGCAAAGAGAGTATCTCCCGCAGGGAAGCTGCTACCATCAAATGTTTGCCCTCATTAGACTCCCCTCTGGAAGCGCTTTCACTGCAAGCTGCAGATTCCCTCCTAACAGCAAGCTTTAGGATAGGGTACTGAATTGTAACTTAACTGCGGCTAATAAGGCGATTTTGGCAAAGAGAATATCTCCCGCAGGGAAGCTGCTACCATCAAATGTTTGCCCTCATTAGACTCCCCTCTGGAAGCGCTTTCACTGCAAGCTGCAGATTCCCTCCTAACAGCAAGCTTTAGGATAGGGTACTGAATTGTAACTTACTTTCGCCTAATAATGCGATTTTGGCAAAGAGAGTATCTCCCGCAGGGAAGCTGCTACCATCAAATGTTTGCCCTCATTAGACTCCCCTCTGGAAGCGCTTTCACTGCAAGCTGCAGATTCCCTCCTAACAGCAAGCTTTAGGATAGGGTACTGAATTGTAACTTACTTTCGCCTAATAAGGCGATTTTGGCAAAGAGACTATCTCCCGCAGGGAAGCTGCTACCATCAAATGTTTGCCCTCATTAGACTCCCCTCTGGAAGCGCTTTCACTGCAAGCTGCAGATTCCCTCCTAACAGCAAGCTTTAGGATAGGGTACTGAATTGTAACTTACTTTTGCCTAATAATGCAATTTTGGCAAAGAGAGTATCTCCCGCAGGGAAGCTGCTACCATCAAATGTTTGCCCTCATTAGACTCCCCTCTGGAAGCGCTTTCACTGCAAGCTGCAGATTTCTTCCTAACAGCAAGCTTTAGGATAGGGTACTGAATTGTAACTTACTTTCGCCTAATAATGCGATTTTGGCAAAGAGAGTATCTCCCGCAGGGAAGCTGCTACCATCAAATCTTTGCCCTCATTAGACTCCCCTCTGGAAGCGCTTTCACTGCAAGCTGCAGATTCCCTCCTAACAGCAAGCTTTAGGATAGGGTACTGAATTGTAACTTAACTGCGGCTAATAAGGAGAATTTGGCAAAGAGAATATCTCCCGCAGGGAAGCTGCTACCATCAAATGTTTGCCCTCATTAGACTCCCCTCTGGAAGCGCTTTCACTGCAAGCTGCAGATTCCCTCCTAGCAGCAAGCTTTAGGATAGGGTACTGAATTGTAACTTACTTTCGCCTAATAATGCGATTTTGGCAAAGAGACTATCTCCCGCAGGGAAGCTGCTACCATCAAATCTTTGCCCTCATTAGACTCCCCTCTGGAAGCGCTTTCACTGCAAGCTGCAGATTCCCTCCTAACAGCAAGCTTTAGGATAGGGTACTGAATTGTAACTTAACTGCGGCTAATAAGGAGAATTTGGCAAAGAGAATATCTCCCGCAGGGAAGCTGCTACCATCAAATGTTTGCCCTCATTAGACTCCCCTCTGGAAGCGCTTTCACTGCAAGCTGCAGATTCCCTCCTAGCAGCAAGCTTTAGGATAGGGTACTGAATTGTAACTTACTTTCGCCTAATAATGCGATTTTGGCAAAGAGACTATCTCCCGCAGGGAAGCTGCTACCATCAAATGTTTGCCCTCATTAGACTCCCCTCTGGAAGCGCTTTCACTGCAAGCTGCAGATTCCCTCCTAACAGCAAGCTTTAGGATAGGGTACTGAATTGTAACTTAACTGCGGCTAATAAGATGATTATGACAAAGAGAATATCTCCCGCAGGGAAGCTGCTACCATCAAATATTTGCCCTCATTAGACTCCCCTCTGGAAGCGCTTTCACTGCAAGCTGCAGATTCCCTCCTAACAGCAAGCTTTAGGATAGTGTACTGAATTGTAACTTACATTCGCCTAATAATGCGATTTTGGCAAAGAGAGTATCTCCCGCAGGGAAGCTGCTACCATCAAATGTTTGCCCTCATTAGACTCCCCTCTGGAAGCGCTTTCACTGCAAGCTGCAGATTCCCTCCTAACAGCAAGCTTTAGGATAGTGTCCTGAATTGTAACTTACTTTCGCCTAATAAAGCGATTTTGGCAAAGAGAATATCTCCCGCAGGAAAGCTGCTACCATCAAATCTTTGCCCTCATTAGACTCCCCTCTGGAAGCGCTTTCACTGCAAGCTGCAGATTCCCTCCTAACAGCAAGCTTTAGGATAGGGTACTGAATTGTAACTTACTTTTGAATAATAAGGCAATTTTGGCAAAGAGAGTATCACCCGCAGGGAAGCTGCTACCATCAAATGTTTGCCCTCATTAGACTCCCCTCTGGAAGCGCTTTCACTGCAAGCTGCAGATTCCCTCCTAACAGCAAGCTTTAGGATAGGGTACTGAATCGTATCTTACTTTCGCCTAATAATGCGATTTTGGCAAAGAGAGTATCTCCCGCAGGGAAGCTGATACCATCAAATGTTTGCCCTCATTAGACTCCCCTCTGGAAGCGCTTTCACTGCAAGCTGCAGATTCCCTCCTAACAGCAAGCTTTAGGATAGGGTACTGAATTGTAACTTAACTGCGGCTAATAAGGCGATTTTAGCAAAGAGAATATCTCCCGCAGGGAAGCTGTTACCATCAAATATTTGCCCTCATTAGACTCCCCTCTGGAAGCGCTTTCACTGCAAGCTGCAGATTCCCTCCTAACAGCAAGCTGTAGGACAGTGTACTGAATTGTAACTTAACTGAGGCTCATAAGGCGATTTTGGCAAAGAGAATATCTCCCGCAGGGAAGCTGCTACCATCAAATGTTTGCCCTCATTAGACTCCCCTCTGGAAGCGCTTTCACTGCAAGCTGCAGATTCCCTCCTAACAGCAAGCTTTAGGATAGGGTACTGAATTGTAACTTACTTTCGCCTAATAATGCGATTTTGGCAAAGAGAGTATCTCCCGCAGGGAAGCTGCTACCATCAAATGTTTGCCCTCATTAGACTCCCCTCTGGAAGCGCTTTCACTGCAAGCTGCAGATTCCCTCCTAACAGCAAGCTTTAGGATAGGGTACTGAATTGTATCTTACTTTCGCCTAATAATGCGATTTTGGCAAAGAGATTATCTCCCGCAGGGAAGCTGCTACCATCAAATGTTTGCCCTCATTAGACTCCCCTCTGGAAGTGCTTTCACTGCAAGCGGCAGATTCCCTCCTAACAGCAAGCTTTAGGATAGGGTACTGAATTGTAACTTACTTTCGCCTAATAATGCGATTTTGGCAAAGAGAGTATCTCCCGCAGGGAAGCTGCTACCATCAAATGTTTGCCCTCATTACACTCCCCTCTGGAAGCGCTTTCACTGCAAGCTGCAGATTCCCTCCTAACAGCAAGCTTTAGGATAGGGTACTGAATTGTAACTTAACTGCGGCTAATAAGGCGATTTTGGCAAAGAGAATATCTCCCGCAGGGAAGCTGCTACCATCAAATGTTTGCCCTCATTAGACTCCCCTCTGGAAGCGCTTTCACTGCAAGCTGCAGATTCCCTCCTAACAGCAAGCTTTAGGATAGGGTACTGAATTGTAACTTACTTTCGCCTATTAATGCGATTTTGGCAAAGAGAGTATCTCCCGCAGGGAAGCTGCTACCATCAAATGTTTGCCCTCATTAGACTCCCCTCTGGAAGCGCTTTCACTGCAAGCTGCAGATTCCCTCCTAACAGCAAGCTTTAGGATAGGGTACTGAATTGTAACTTACTTTCCTAATAATGCGATTATGGCAAAGAGACTATCTCCCGCAGGGAAGCTGCTACCATCAAATGTTTGCCCTCATTAGACTCCCCTCTGGAAGCGCTTTCACTGCAAGCTGCAGATTCCCTCCTAACAGCAAGCTTTAGGATAGGGTACTGAATTGTAACTTACTTTCGCCTAATAATGCGATTTTGGCAAAGAGATTATCTCCCGCAGGGAAGCTGCTACCATCAAATGTTTGCCCTCATTAGACTCCCCTCTGGAAGTGCTTTAACTGCAAGCTGCAGATTCCCTCCTAACAGCAAGCTTTAGGATAGGGTACTGAATTGTAACTTACTTTCGCCTAATAATGCGATTTTGGCAAAGAGACTATCTCCCGCAGGGAAGCTGCTACCATCAAATGTTTGCCCTCATTAGACTCCCCTCTGGAAGCGCTTTCACTGCAAGCTGCAGATTCCCTCCTAACAGCAAGCTTTAGGATAGGGTACTGAATTGTAACTTAACTGCGGCTAATAAGGCGATTTTGGCAAAGAGAATATATCCCACAGGGAAGCTGCTACCATCAAATATTTGCCCTCATTAGACTCCCCTCTGGAAGCGCTTTCACTGCAAGCTGCAGATTCCCTCCTAACAGCAAGCTTTAGGATAGGGTACTGAATTGTAACTTAACTGCGGCTAATAAGGCGATTTTGGCAAAGAGAGTATCTCCCGCAGGGAAGCTGCTACCATCAAATGTTTGCCCTCATTAGACTCCCCTCTGGAAGCGCTTTCACTGCAAGCTGCAGATTCCTGCCTAACAGCAAGCTTTAGGATAGGGTACTGAATTGTAACTTACTTTCGCCTAATAATGCGATTTTGTCAAAGAGTCTATCTCCCGCAGGGAAGCTGCTACCATCAAATGTTTGCCCTCGTTAGACTCCCCTCTGGAAGCGCTTTCACTGCAAGCTGCAGATTCCCTCCTAACAGCAAGCTTTAGGATAGGGTACTGAATTGTAACTTACTTTCGCCTAATAATGCGATTTTGGCAAAGAGAGTATCTCCCGCAGGGAAGCTGCTACCATCAAATGTTTGCCCTCATTAGACTCCCCTCTGGAAGCGCTTTCACTGCAAGCTGCAGATTCCCTCCTAACAGCAAGCTTTAGGATAGGGTACTGAATTGTAACTTACTTTCGCCTAATAATGCGATTTTGGCAAAGAGAGTATCACCCGCAGGGAAGCTGCTAACATCAAATGTTTGCCCTCATTAGACTCCCCTCTGGAAGCGCTTTCACTGCAAGCTGCAGATTCCCTCCTAACAGCAAGCTTTAGGATAGGGTACTGAATTGTAACTTAACTGCGGCTAATAAGGCGATTTTGGCAAAGAGAATATCTCCCGCAGGGAAGCTGCTACCATCAAATGTTTGCCCTCATTAGACTCCCCTCTGGAAGCGCTTTCACTGCAAGCTGCAGATTCCCTCCTAAGAGCAAGCTTTAGGATAGGGTACTGAATTGTAACTTACTTTCCTAATAATGTGATTATGGCAAAGAGACTATCTCCCGCAGGGAAGCTGCTACCATCAAATGTTTGCCCTCATTAGACTCCCCTCTGGAAGCGCTTTCACTGCAAGCTGCAGATTCCCTCCTAAGAGCAAGCTTTAGGATAGGGTACTGAATTGTAACTTACTTTCCTAATAATGTGATTATGGCAAAGAGACTATCTCCCGCAGGGAAGCTGCTACCATCAAATGTTTGCCCTCATTAGACTCCCCTCTGGAAGCGCTTTCACTGCAAGCTGCAGATTCCCTCCTAACAGCAAGCTTTAGGATAGGGTACTGAATTGTAACTTACTTTCGCCTAATAATGCGATTTTGGCAAAGAGAGTATCTACCGCAGGGAAGCTACTACCATCAAATGTTTGCCCTCATTAGACTCCCCTCTGGAAGCGCTTTCACTGCAAGCTGCAGATTCCCTCCTAACAGCAGGCTGTAGGACTGTGTACTGAATTGTAACTTAACTGCGGCTCATAAGGCGATTTTGGCAAAGAGAATATCTCCCGCAGGGAAGCTGCTACCATCAAATGTTTGCCCTCATTAGACTCCCCTCTGGAAGCGCTTTCACTGCAAGCTGCAGATTCCCTCCTAACAGCAAGCTTTAGGATAGGGTACTGAATTGTAACTTACTTTCGCCTAATAATGCGATTTTGGCAAAGAGAGTATCTCCCGCAGGGAAGCTGCTACCATCAAATGTTTGCCCTCATTAGACTCCCCTCTGGAAGCGCTTTCACTGCAAGCTGCAGATTCCCTCCTAACAGCAAGCTTTAGGATAGGGTACTGAATTGTAACTTACTTTCCTAATAATGCGATTATGGCAAAGAGACTATCTCCCGCAGGGAAGCTGCTACCATCAAATGTTTGCCCTCATTAGACTCCCCTCTGGAAGCGCTTTCACTGCAAGCTGCAGATTCCCTCCTAACAGCAAGCTTTAGGATAGGGTACTGAATTGTAACTTACTTTCGCCTAATAATGCGATTTTGGCAAAGAGAATATCTCCCGCAGGGAAGCTGCTACCATCAAATGTTTGCCCTCATTAGACTCCCCTCTGGAAGTGCTTTCACTGCAAGCTGCAGATTCCCTCCTAACAGCAAGCTTTAGGATAGGGTACTGAATTGTAACTTACTTTCGCCTAATAATGCGATTTTGGCAAAGAGAGTATCTCCCGCAGGGAAGCTGCTACCATCAAATATTTGCCCTCATTAGACTCCCCTCTGGAAGCGCTTTCACTGCAAGCTGCAGATTCCCTCCTAACAGCAAGCTTTAGGATAGGGTACTGAATTGTATCTTAACTGCGGATAATAAGGCGATTATGGCAAAGAGAATATCTCCCGCAGGGAAGCTGCTACCATCAAATATTTGCCCTCATTAGACTCCCCTCTGGAAGCGCTTTCACTGCAAGCTGCAGATTCCCTCCTAACAGCAAGCTTTAGGATAGGGTACTGAATTGTAACTTACTTTCCTAATAATGCGATTATGGCAAAGAGACTATCTCCCGCAGGGAAGCTGCTACCATCAAATGTTTGCCCTCATTAGACTCCCCTCTGGAAGCGCTTTCACTGCAAGCTGCAGATTCCCTCCTAACAGCAAGCTTTAGGATAGGGTACTGAATTGTAACTTACTTTCGCCTAATAATGCGATTTTGGCAAAGAGAATATCTCCCGCAGGGAAGCTGCTACCATCAAATGTTTGCCCTCATTAGACTCCCCTCTGGAAGTGCTTTCACTGCAAGCTGCAGATTCCCTCCTAACAGCAAGCTTTAGGATAGGGTACTGAATTGTATCTTAACTGCGGCTAATAAGGCGATTATGGCAAAGAGAATATCTCCCGCAGGGAAGCTGCTACCATCAAATATTTGCCCTCATTAGACTCCCCTCTGGAAGCGCTTTCACTGCAAGCTGCAGATTCCCTCCTAACAGCAAGCTTTAGGATAGAGTACTGAATTCTAACTTACTTTCGCCTAATAATGCGATTTTGGCAAAGAGAGTATCTCCCGCAGTGAAGCTGCTACCATCAAATGTTTGCCCTCATTAGACTCCCCTCTGGAAGCGCTTTCACTGCAAGCTGCAGATTCCCTCCTAACAGCAAGCTTTAGGATAGGGTACTGTATTGTAACTTACTTTCGCCGAGTAATGCGATTATGGCAAAGAGAATATCTCCCGCAGGGAAGCTGCTACCATCAAATATTTGCCCTCATTAGACTCCCCTCTGGAAGCGCTTTCACTGCAAGCTGCAGATTCCCTCCTAACAGCAAGCTTTAGGATAGTGTACTGAATTGTAACTTACTTTCGCCTAATAATGCGATTTTGGCAAAGAGAGTATCTCCCGCAGGGAAGCTGCTACCATCAAATGTTTGCCCTCATTAGTCTCCCCTCTGGAAGCGCTTTCACTGCAAGCTGCAGATTCCCTCCTAACAGCAAGCTTTAGGATAGGGTACTGAATTGTAACTTACTTTCGCCTAATAATGCGATTTTGGCAAAGAGACTATCTCCCGCAGGGAAGCTGTTACCATCAAACGTTTGCCCTCATTAGACTCCCCTCTGGAAGCGCTTTCACTGCAAGCTGCAGATTCCCTCCTAACAGCAAGCTTTAGGATAGGGTACTGAATTGTAACTTAACTGCGGCTAATAAGGCGATTTTGGCAAAGAGACTATCTCCCGCAGGGAAGCTACTACCCTCAAATGTTTGCCCTCATTAGACTCCCCTCTGGAAGCACTTTCACTGCAAGCTGCAGATTCCCTCCTAACAGCAAGCTTTAGGATAGGGTACTGAATTGTAACTTACTTTCGCCTAATAAGGCGATTTTGGACAAGAGACTATCTCCCGCAGGCAAGCTGCTACCATCAAATGTTTGCCCTCATTAGACTCCCCTCTGGAAGCGCTTTCACTGCAAGCTGCAGATTCCCTCCTAACAGCAAGCTTTAGGATAGGGTACTGAATTGTAACTTAACTGCGGCTAATAAGGCGATTTTGGCAAAGAGACTGTCTCCCGCAGGGAAGCTGCTACCATCAAATGTTTGCCCTCATTAGACTCCCCTCTGGAAGCGCTTTCACTGCAAGCTGCAGATTCCTGCCTAACAGCAAGCTTTAGGATAGGGTACTGAATTGTAACTTACTTTCGCCTAATAATGCGATTTTGTCAAAGAGTCTATCTCCCGCAGGGAAGCTGCTACCATCAAATGTTTGCCCTCGTTAGACTCCCCTCTGGAAGCGCTTTCACTGCAAGCTGCATATTCCCTCCCAACAGCAAGCTTTAGGATAGGGTACTGAATTGTAACTTACTTTCGCCTAATAATGCGATTTTGGCAAAGAGAGTATCTCCCGCAGGGAAGCTGCTACCATCAAATGTTTGTCCTCATTAGACTCCCCTCTGGAAGCGCTTTCACTGCAAGCTGCAGATTCCCTCCTAACAGCAAGCTTTAGGATAGGGTACTGAATTGTAACTTACTTTCGCCTAATAATGCGATTTTGGGAAAGAGAGTATCTCCCGCAGGGAAGCTGCTACCATCAAATGTTTGCCCTCATTAGACTCCCCTCTGGAAGCGCTTTCACTGCAATCTGCAGATTCCCTTTTAACAGCAAGCTTTAGGATAGGGTACTGAATTGAAACTTACTTTCGCCTAATAATGCGATTTTGGCAAAGAGAGTATCTCCCGCAGGGAAGCTGCTAACATCAAATGTTTGCCCTCATTAGACTCCCCTCTGGAAGCGCTTTCACTGCAAGCTGCAGATTCCCTCCTAACAGCAAGCTTTAGGATAGGGTACTGAATTGTAACTTAACTGCGGCTCATAAGGCGATTTTGGCAAAGAGAATATCTCCCGCAGGGAAGCTGCTACCATCAAATGTTTGCCCTCATTAGACTCCCCTCTGGAAGCGCTTTCACTGCAAGCTGCAGATTCCCTCCTAACAGCAAGCTTTAGGATAGGGTACTGAATTGTAACTTACTTTCGCCTAATAATGCGATTTTGTCAAAGAGACTATCTCCCGCAGGGAAGCTGTTACCATCAAACGTTTGCCCTCATTAGACTCCCCTCTGGAAGCGCTTTCACTGCAAGCTGCAGATTCCCTCCTAACAGCAAGCTTTAGGATAGGGTACTGAATTGTAACTTAACTGCGGCTAATAAGGCGATTTTGGCAAAGAGACTATCTCCCGCAGGGAAGCTGCTACCATCAAATGTTTGCCCTCATTAGACTCCCCTCTGGAAGCACTTTCACTGCAAGCTGCAGATTCCTTCCTAACAGCAAGCTTTAGGATAGGGTACTGAATTGTAACTTACTTTCGCATAATAATGCGATTTTGGCAAAGAGAGTATCTCCCGCAGGGAAGCTGCTACCATCAAATGTTTGCCCTCCTTAGACTCCCCTCTGGAAGCGCTTTCACTGCAAGCTGCAGATTCCCTCCTAACAGCAAGCTTTAGGATAGGGTACTGAATTGTAACTTACTTTCGCCTAATAATGCGATTTTGGCAAAGAGAGTATCTCCCGCAATGAAGCTGCTACCATCAAATGTTTGCCCTCATTAGACTCCCCTCTGGAAGCGCTTTCACTGCAAGCTGCAGATTCCCTCCTAACAGCAAGCTTTAGGATAGGGTACTGAATTGTAACTTACTTTCGCCTAGCAATGCGATTTTGGAATAGAGAGTATCTCCCACAGGGAAGCTGCTACCATCAAATGTTTGCCCTCATTAGACTCCCCTCTGGAAGCGCTTTCACTGCAAGCTGCAGATTCCCTCCTAACAGCAAGGTTTAGGATAGGGTACTGAATTGTAACTTACTTTCGCCTAATAATGCGATTATTGCAAAGAGAGTATAACTCGCAGGGAAGCTGCTGCGACCAAATGTTTGCCCTCATTAGACTCCCCTCTGGAAGCGCTTTCACTGCAAGCTGCAGATTCCCTCCTAACAGCAAGCTTTAGGATAGGGTACTGAATTGTAACTTATTTTCGCCTTATAATGCGATTTTGGCAAAGAGACTATCTCCCGCAGGGAAGCTGCTACCATCAAACGTTTGCCCTCATTAGACTCTCCTCTGGAAGCGCTTTCACTGCAAGCTGCAGATTCCCTTCTAACAGCAAGCTTTAGGATAGGGTACTGAATTGTAACTTACTTTCGCCTAGTAATGTGATTATGGCAAAGACAGTATCTCCCACAGGGAAGCTGCTACCATCAAATGTTTGCCCTCGTTAGACTCCCCTCTGGAAGCGCTTTCACTGCAAGCTGCAGATTCCCTCCTAACAGCAAGCTTTAGGATAGGGTACTGAATTGTAACTTAACTGCGGCTAATAAGGCGATTTTGGCAAAGAGAATATCTCCCGCAGGGAAGCTGCTACCATCAAATATTTGCCCTCATAAGACTCCCCTCTGGAAGCGCTTTCACTGCAAGCTGCAGATTCCCTCCTAACAGCAAGCTTTAGGATAGGGTACTGAATTGTAACTTACTTTCGCCTAATAATGCGATTTTGGCAAAGAGATTATCTCCCGCAGGGAAGCTGCTACCATCAAATGTTTGCCCTCATTAGACTCCCCTCTGGAAGCGCTTTCACTGCAAGCTGCAGATTCCCTCCTAACAGCAAGCTTTAGGATAGGGTACTGAATTGTAACTTACTTTCGCCTAATAATGCGATTTTGGCTAAGAGACTATAACTCACAGGGAAGCTGCTGCCACCAAATGTTTGCCCTCATTAGACTCCCCTCTGGAAGCGCTTTCACTGCAAGCTGCAGATTCCCTCCTAACAGCAAGCTTTAGGATAGGGTACTGAATTGTAACTTACTTTCGCCTAATAATGCGATTTTGGCAAAGAGACTATCTCCCGCAGGGAAGCTGTTACCATCAAACGTTTGCCCTCATTAGACTCCCCTCTGGAAGCGCTTTCACTGCAAGCTGCAGATTCCCTCCTAACAGCAAGCTTTAGGATAGGGTACTGAATTGTAACTTAACTGCGGCTAATAAGGCGATTTTGGCAAGGGAATATCTCCCGCAGGGAAGCTGCTACCATCAAATGTTTGCCCTCATTAGACTCCCCTCTGGAAGCGCTTTCACTGCAAGCTGCAGATTCCCTCCTAACAGCAAGCTTTAGGATAGGGTACTGAATTGTAACTTACTTTCGCCTAATAATGCGATTTTGGCAAAGAGACTATCTCCCGCAGGGAAGCTGCTACCATCAAATGTTTGCCCTCATTAGACTCCCCTCTGGAAGCGCTTTCACTGCAAGCTGCAGATTCCCTCCTAACAGCAAGCTTTAGGATAGGGTACTGAATTGTAACTTACTTTCGCCTAATAATGCGATTTTGGCAAAGAGAGTATCTACCGCAGGGAAGCTGCTACCATCAAATGTTTGCCCTCGTTAGACTCCCCTCTGGAAGCGCTTTCACTGCAAGCTGCAGATTCCTTCCTAACAGCAAGCTTTAGGATAGGGTACTGAATTGTATCTTACTATCGCATAATAATGCGATTTTGGCAAAGAGAATATCTCCTGCAGGGAAGCTCCTACCATCAAATGTTTGCCCTCATTAGACTCCCCTCTGGAAGCGCTTTCACTGCAAGCTGCAGATTCCTTCCTAACAGCAAGCTTTAGGATAGGGTACTGAATTGTATCTTACTATCGCATAATAATGCGATTTTGGCAAAGAGAATATCTCCTGCAGGGAAGCTCCTACCATCAAATGTTTGCCCTCATTAGACTCCCCTCTGGAAGCGCTTTCAATGCAAGCTGCAGATTCCCTCCTAACAGCAATCTTTAGGATAGTGTACTGAATTGTAACTTAACTGCGTCTAATAATGCGATTTTGGCAAAGAGAGTATCTCCCGCAGGGAAGCTGCTACCATCAAATGTTTGCCCTCATTAGACTCCCCTCTGGAAGCGCTTTCACTGCAAGCTGCAGATTCCCTCCTAACAGCAAGCTTTAGGATAGGGTACTGAATTGTAACTTAACTGCGGCTAATAAGGCGATTTTGGCAAAGAGAGTATCTCCCGCAGGGAAGCTGCTACCATCAAATGTTTGCCCTCGTTAGACTCCCCTCTGGAAGCGCTTTCACTGCAAGCTGCAGATTCCCTCCTAACAGCAAGCTTTAGGATAGGGTACTGAATTGTAACTTACTTTCGCCTAATAATGCGATTTTGGCAAAGAGAGTATCTCCCGCAGGGAAGCTGCTACCATCAAATGTTTGCCCTCATTAGACTCCCCTCTGGAAGCGCTTTCACTGCAAGCTGCAGATTCCCTCCTAACAGCAAGCTTTAGGATAGGGTACTGAATTGTAACTTACTTTCGCCTAATAATGCGATTTTGGCAAAGAGAGTATCTCCCGCAGGGAAGCTGCTACCATCAAATGTTTGCCCTCATTAGACTCCCCTCTGGAAGCGCTTTCACTGCAAGCTGCAGATTCCCTCCTAACAGCAAGCTTAAGGATAGGGTACTGAATTGTAACTTACTTTCGCCTAATAATGCGATTTTGGCAAAGAGAGTATCTCCCGCAGGGAAGCTGCTACCATCAAATGTTTGCCCTCATTAGACTCCCCTCTGGAAGCGCTTTCACTGCAAGCTGCAGATTCCCTCCTAACAGCAAGCTTTAGGATAGGGTACTGAATTGTAACTTACTTTTGCCTAATAATGCGATTTTGGCAAAGAGAGTATCTCCCGCAGGGAAGCTGCTACCATCAAATGTTTGCCCTCATTAGACTCCCCTCTGGAAGCGCTTTCACTGCAAGCTGCAGATTCCCTCCTAACAGCAAGCTTTAGGATAGTGTACTGATTTGTATCTTAACTGCGGATAATAAGGCGATTTTGGCAAAGAGACTATCTCCCGCAGGGAAGCTGCTACCATCAAATGTTTGCCCTCATTAGACTCCCCTCTGGGAGCGCTTTCACTGCAAGCTGCAGATTCCTTCCTAACAGCAAGCTTTAGGATAGTGTACTGAATTGTAACTTACTTTCGCCTAATAAAGCGATTATGGCAAAGAGAGTATCTCCCGCAGGGAAGCTGCTACCATCAAATGTTTGCCCTCGTTAGACTCCCCTCTGGAAGCGCTTTCACTGCAAGCTGCAGATTCCCTCCTAACAGCAAGCTTTAGGATAGGGTACTGAATTGTAACTTACTTTCGCCTAATAATGCGATTTTGGCAAAGAGACTATCTCCCGCAGGGAAGCTGCTACCATCAAATGTTTGCCCTCATTAGACTCCCCTCTGGAAGCGCTTTCACTGCAAGCTGCAGATTCCCTCCTAACAGCAAGCTTTAGGATAGGGTACTGAATTGTAACTTAAGTGCGGCTAATAATGCGATTTTGGCAAAGAGAATATCTCCCGCAGGGAAGCTGCTACCATCAAATGTTTGCCCTCATTAGACTCCCCTCTGGAAGCGCTTTCACTGCAAGCTGCAGATTCCCTCCTAACAGCAAGCTTTAGGATAGGGTACTGAATTGTAACTTACTTTCGCCTAGTAATGCGATATTGGCAAAGAGAGTATCTCCCACAGGGAAGCTGCTACCATCAAATGTTTGCCCTCATTAAACTCCCCTCTGGAAGCGCTTTCACTGCAAGCTGCAGATTCCCTCCTAACAGCAAGCTTTAGGACAGAGTACTGAATTGTAACTTACTTTCGCCTAATAATGCGATTTTTGCAAAGAGACTATAACTCGCAGGGAAGCTGCTGCCACCAAATGTTTGCCCTCATTAGACTCCCCTCTGGAAGCGCTTTCACTGCAAGCTGCAGATTCCCTCCTAAGAGCAAGCTTTAGGATAGTGTACTGAATTGTAACTTACTTTCGCCTAATAATGCGATTTTGGCAAAGAGACTATCTCCCGCAGGGAAGCTGCTACCATCAAATGTTTGCCCTCATTAGACTCCCCTCTGGAAGCACTTTCACTGCAAGCTGCAGATTCCCTCCTAAGAGCAAGCTTTAGGATAGGGTACTGAATTGTATCTTACTTTCGCCTAATAATGCGATTTTGGCAAAGAGAGTATCTCCCGCAGGGAAGCTGCTACCATCAAATGTTTGCCCTCATTAGACTCCCCTCTGGAATCGCTTTCACTGCAAGCTGCAGATTCCCTCCTAACAGCAAGCTTTAGGATAGGGTACTGAATTGTAACTTACTTTCGCCTAATAATGCGATTATGGCAAAGAGAGTATCTCCCGCAGTGAAGCTGCTACCATCAAATGTTTGCCCTCATTAGACTCCCCTCTGGAAGCGCTTTCACTGCAAGCTGCAGATTCCCTCCTAACAGCAAGCTTTAGGATAGGGTACTGAATTGTAACTTAACTGCGGCTAATAAGGCGATTTTGGCAAAGAGACTATCTCCCGCAGGGAAGCTGCTACCATCAAATGTTTGCCCTGAATTAGACTCCCCTCTGGAAGCGCTTTCACTGCAAGCTGCAGATTCCTTCCTAACAGCAAGCTTTAGGATAGGGTACTGAATTGTATCTTACTTTCGCCTAATAAAGCGATTTTGGCAAAGAGAGTATCTCCGGCAGGGAAGATGCTACCATCAAATGTTTGCCCTCGTTAGACTCCCCTCTGGAAGCGCTTTCACTGCAAGCTGCAGATTCCCTCCTAACAGCAAGCTTTAGGATAGGGTACTGAATTGTAACTTACTTTCGCCTAATAATGCGATTTTGGCAAAGAGAGTATCTCCCGCAGGGAAGCTGCTACCATCAAATGTTTGCCCTCATTAGACTCCCCTCTGGAAGCGCTTTCACTGCAAGCTGCAGATTCCCTCCTAACAGCAAGCTTTAGGATAGGGTACTGAATTGTATCTTAACTGCTGCTAAAAAGGCGATTATGGCAAAGAGACTATCTCCCGCAGGGAAGCTGCTACCATCAAATGTTTGCCCTCATTACACTCCCCTCTGGAAGCGCTTTCACTGCAAGCTGCAGATTTCTTCCTAACAGCAAGCTTTAGGATAGGGTACTGAATTGTAACTTAACTGCGGCTAATAAGGCGATTTTGGCAAAGAGAATATCTCCCGCAGGGAAGCTGCTACCATCAAATGTTTGCCCTCATTAGACTCCCCTCTGGAAGCGCTTTCACTGCAAGCTGCAGATTCCCTCCTAACAGCGAGCTTTAGGATAGGGTACTGAATTGTAACTTAACTGCGGCTAATAAGGCGATTTTGGCAAAGAGACTATAACTCGCAGGGAAGCTGCTGCCACTAAATGTTTGCCCTCATTAGACTCCCCTCTGGAAGCGCTTTCACTGCAAGCTGCAGATTCCCTCCTAACAGCAAGCTTTAGGATAGGGTACTGAATTGTAACTTAACTGCGGCTAATAAGGCGATTTTGGCAAAGAGAATATCTCCCGCAGGGAAGCTGCTACCATCAAATGTTTGCCCTCATTAGACTCCCCTCTGGAAGCGCTTTCACTGCAAGCTGCAGATTCCCTCCTAACAGCAAGCTTTAGGATAGGGTACTGAATTGTAACTTACTTTCGCCTAATAATGCGATTTTGGCAAAGAGACTATAACTCGCAGGGAAGCTGCTGCCACTAAATGTTTGCCCTCATTAGACTCCCCTCTGGAAGCGCTTTCACTGCAAGCTGCAGATTCCCTCCTAACAGCAAGCTTTAGGATAGGGTACTGAATTGTATCTTACTTTCGCCTAATAATGCGATTTTGGCAAAGAGAGTATCTCCCGCAGGGAAGCTGCTACCATCAAATGTTTGCCCTCATTAGACTCCCCTCTGGAAGCGCTTTCACTGCAAGCTGCAGATTCCCTCCTAACAGCAAGCTTTAGGATAGGGTACTGAATTGTATCTTAACTGCGGCTAATAAGGCGATTTTTGGAAAGAGTATATATCCCGCAGGGAAGCTGCTACCATCAAATGTTTGCACTCATTAGACTACCCCCTGGAAGCGCTTTCACTGCAAGCTGCAGATTCCCTCCTAACAGCAAGCTTTAGTATAGGGTACTGAATTGTAACTTACTTTCGCCTAATAAAGCGATTTTGGCAAAGAGAGTATCTCCCGCAGGGAAGCTGCTACCATCAAATATTTGCCCTCATTAGACTCCCCTCTGGAAGCGCTTTCACTGCAAGCTGCAGACTCCCTCCTAACAGCAAGCTTTAGGATAGGGTACTGAATTGTAACTTAACTGCGGCTAATAAGGCGATTTTGGCAAAGAGAGTATCTCCCGCAGGGAAGCTGCTACCATCAAATGTTTGCCCTCGATAGACTCCCCACTGGAAGCGCTTTCAATGCAAGCTGCAGATTCCCTCCTAACAGCAAGCTTTAGGATAGGGTACTGAATTGTAACTTACTTTCACCTAATAATGCGATTTTGGCAAAGAGATTATCTCCCGCAGGGAAGCTGCTACCATCAAATGTTTGCCCTCATTATACTCCCCTCTGGAAGCGCTTTCACTGCAAGCTGCAGATTCCCTCCTAACAGCAAGCTTTAGGATAGGGTACTGAATTGTAACTTACTTTCGCCTATTAATGCGATTTTGGCAAAGAGAGTATCTCCCGCAGGGAAGCTGCTACCATCAAATGTTTGCCCTCATTAGACTCCCCTCTGGAAGCGCTTTCACTGCAAGCTGCAGATTCCCTCCTAACAGCAAGCTTTAGGATAGGGTACTGAATTGTAACTTACTTTCCTAATAATGCGATTATGGCAAAGAGACTATCTCCCGCAGGGAAGCTGCTACCATCAAATGTTTGCCCTCATTAGACTCCCCTCTGGAAGCGCTTTCACTGCAAGCTGCAGATTCCCTCCTAACAGCAAGCTTTAGGATAGGGTACTGAATTGTAACTTACTTTCGCCTAATAATGCGATTTTGGCAAAGAGATTATCTCCCGCAGGGAAGCTGCTACCATCAAATGTTTGCCCTCATTAGACTCCCCTCTGGAAGTGCTTTAACTGCAAGCTGCAGATTCCCTCCTAACAGCAAGCTTTAGGATAGGGTACTGAATTGTAACTTACTTTCGCCTAATAATGCGATTTTGGCAAAGAGAGTATCTCCCGCAGGGAAGCTGCTACCATCAAATGTTTGCCCTCATTAGACTCCCCTCTGGAAGCGCTTTCACTGCAAGCTGCAGATTCCCTCCTAACAGCAAGCTTTAGGATAGGGTACTGAATTGTAACTTAACTGCGGCTAATAAGGCGATTTTGGCAAAGAGAATATATCCCGCAGGGAAGCTGCTACCATCAAATATTTGCCCTCATTAGACTCCCCTCTGGAAGCGCTTTCACTGCAAGCTGCAGATTCCCTCCTAACAGCAAGCTTTAGGATAGGGTACTGAATTGTAACTTAACTGCGGCTAATAAGGCGATTTTGGCAAAGAGACTGTCTCCCGCAGGGAAGCTGCTACCATCAAATGTTTGCCCTCATTAGACTCCCCTCTGGAAGCGCTTTCACTGCAAGCTGCAGATTCCTGCCTAACAGCAAGCTTTAGGATAGGGTACTGAATTGTAACTTACTTTCGCATAATAATGCGATTTTGTCAAAGAGTCTATCTCCCGCAGGGAAGCTGCTACCATCAAATGTTTGCCCTCGTTAGACTCCCCTCTGGAAGCGCTTTCACTGCAAGCTGCAGATTCCCTCCTAACAGCAAGCTTTAGGATAGGGTACTGAATTGTAACTTACTTTCGCCTAATAATGCGATTTTGGCAAAGAGAGTATCTCCCGCAGGGAAGCTGCTACCATCAAATGTTTGTCCTCATTAGACTCCCCTCTGGAAGCGCTTTCACTGCAAGCTGCAGATTCCCTCCTAACAGCAAGCTTTAGGATAGGGTACTGAATTGTAACTTACTTTCGCCTAATAATGCGATTTTGGCAAAGAGAGTATCTCCCGCAGGGAAGCTGCTACCATCAAATGTTTGCCCTCATTAGACTCCCCTCTGGAAGCGCTTTCACTGCAAGCTGCAGATTCCCTCCTAACAGCAAGCTTTAGGATAGGGTACTGAATTGTAACTTACTTTCGCCTAATAATGCGATTTTGGCAAAGAGAGTATCACCTGCAGGGAAGCTGCTACCATCAAATGTTTGCCCTCATTAGACTCCCCTCTGGAAGCGCTTTCACTGCAAGCTGCAGATTCCCTCCTAACAGCAAGCTTTAGGATAGGGTACTGAATTGTATCTTAACTGCGGCTACTAAGGTGATTTTAGCAAAGAGAATATCTCCCGCAGGGAAGCTGTTACCATCAAATGTTTGCCCTCATTAGACTCCCCTCTGGAAGCGCTTTCACTGCAAGCTGCAGATTCCCTCCTAACATCAAGCTGTAGGACAGTGTACTGAATTGTAACTTAACTGCGGCTCATAAGGCGATTTTGGCAAAGAGAATATCTCCCGCAGGGAAGCTGCTACCATCAAATGTTTGCCCTCATTAGACTCCCCTCTGGAAGCGCTTTCACTGCAAGCTGCAGATTCCCTCCTAAGAGCAAGCTTTAGGATAGTGTACTGAATTGTAACTTACTTTCCTAATAATGTGATTATGGCAAAGAGACTATCTCCCGCAGGGAAGCTGCTACCATCAAATGTTTGCCCTCATTAGACTCCCCTCTGGAAGCGCTTTCACTGCAAGCTGCAGATTCCCTCCTAACAGCAAGCTTTAGGATAGGGTACTGAATTGTAACTTACTTTCGCCTAATAATGCGATTTTGGCAAAGAGAGTATCTACCGCAGGGAAGCTACTACCATCAAATGTTTGCCCTCATTAGACTCCCCTCTGGAAGCGCTTTCACTGCAAGCTGCAGATTCCCTCCTAACAGCAGGCTGTAGGACAGTGTACTGAATTGTAACTTAACTGTGGCTCATAAGGCGATTTTGGCAAAGAGAATATCTCCCGCAGGGAAGATGCTACCATCAAATGTTTGCCCTCATTAGACTCCCCTCTGGAAGCGCTTTCACTGCAAGCTGCAGATTCCCTCCTAACAGCAAGCTTTAGCATAGGGTACTGAATTGTAACTTACTTTCGCCTAATAATGCGATTTTGGCAAAGAGAGTATCTCCCGCAGGGAACCTGCTACCATCAAATGTTTGCCCTCATTAGACTCCCCTCTGGAAGCGCTTTCACTGTAAGCTGCAGATTCCCTCCTAACAGCAAGCTTTAGGATAGGGTACTGAATTGTAACTTAACTGCGGCTAATAAGGCGATTTTGGCAAAGAGAATATCTCCCGCAGGGAAGCTGCTACCATCAAATGTTTGCCCTCATTAGACTCCCCTCTGGAAGCGCTTTCACTGCAAGCTGCAGATTCCCTCCTAACAGCAAGCTTTAGGATAGGGTACTGAATTGTAACTTACTTTCGCCTAATAATGCGATTTTGGCAAAGAGACTATCTCCCGCAGGGAAGCTGCTACCATCAAATGTTTGCCCTCATTAGACTCCCCTCTGGAAGCGCTTTCACTGCAAGCTGCAGATTCCCTCCTAACAGCAAGCTTTAGGATAGGGTACTGAATTGTAACTTACTTTCCTAATAATGCGATTATGGCAAAGAGACTATCTCCCGCAGGGAAGCTGCTACCATCAAATGTTTGCCCTCATTAGACTCCCCTCTGGAAGCGCTTTCACTGCAAGCTGCAGATTCCCTCCTAACAGCAAGCTTTAGGATAGGGTACTGAATTGTAACTTACTTTCGCCTAATAATGCGATTTTGGCAAAGAGATTATCTCCCGCAGGGAAGCTGCTACCATCAAATGCTTGCCCTCATTAGACTCCCCTCTGGAAGTGCTTTCACTGCAAGCTGCAGATTCCCTCCTAACAGCAAGCTTTAGGATAGGGTACTGAATTGTAACTTACTTTCGCCTAATAATGCGATTTTGGCAAAGAGAGTATCTCCCGCAGGGAAGCTGCTACCATCAAATATTTGCCCTCATTAGACTCCCCTCTGGAAGCGCTTTCACTGCAAGCTGCAGATTCCCTCCTAACAGCAAGCTTTAGGATAGGGTACTGAATTGTATCTTAACTGCGGCTAATAAGGCGATTATGGCAAAGAGAATATCTCCCGCAGGGAAGCTGCTACCATCAAATATTTGCCCTCATTAGACTCCCCTCTGGAAGCGCTTTCACTGCAAGCTGCAGATTCCCTCCTAACAGCAAGCTTTAGGATAGGGTACAGAATTGTAACTTACTTTCGCCTAATAATGCGATTTTGGCAAAGAGAGTATCTCCCGCAGTGAAGCTGCTACCATCAAATGTTTGCCCTCATTAGACTCCCCTCTGGAAGCGCTTTCACTGCAAGCTGCAGATTCCCTCCTAACAGCAAGCTTTAGGATAGGGTACTGAATTGTAACTTACTTTCGCCTAATAATGCGATTTTGGCAAAGAGAGTATCTCCCGCAGGGAAGCTGCTACCATCAAATGTTTGCCCTCATTAGACTCCCCTCTGGAAGCGCTTTCACTGCAAGCTGCAGATTCCCTCCTAACAGCAAGCTTTAGGATAGGGTACTGAATTGTAACTTACTTTCGCCTAATAATGCGATTTTGGCAAAGAGACTATCTCCCGCAGGGAAGCTGTTACCATCAAACGTTTGCCCTCATTAGACTCCCCTCTGGAAGCGCTTTCACTGCAAGCTGCAGATTCCCTCCTAACAGCAAGCTTTAGGATAGGGTACTGAATTGTAACTTAACTGCGGCTAATAAGGCGATTTTGGCAAAGAGAGTATCTCCCGCAGGGAAGCTGCTACCATCAAATGTTTGCCCTCATTAGACTCCCCTCTGGAAGCGCTTTCACTGCAAGCTGCAGATTCCCTTTTAACAGCAAGATTTAGGATAGGGTACTGAATTGTAACTTACTTTCGCCTAATAATGCGATTTTGGCAAAGAGTGTATCACCCGCAGGGAAGCTGCTAACATCAAATGTTTGCCCTCATTAGACTCCCCTCTGGAAGCGCTTTCACTGCAAGCTGCAGATTCCCTCCTAACAGCAAGCTTTAGGATAGGGTACTGAATTGTAACTTAACTGCGACTCATAAGGCGATTTTGGCAAAGAGAATATCTCCCGCAGGGAAGCTGCTACCATCAAATGTTTGCCCTCATTAGACTCCCCTCTGGAAGCGCTTTCACTGCAAGCTGCAGATTCCCTCCTAACAGCAAGCTTTAGGATAGGGTACTGAATTGTAACTTAACTGCGGCTAATAAGGCGATTTTGGCAAAGAGACTATCTCCCGCAGGGAAGCTGCTACCATCAAATGTTTGCCCTCATTAGACTCCCCTCTGGAAGCACTTTCACTGCAAGCTGCAGATTCCTTCCTAACAGCAAGCTTTAGGATAGGGTACTGAATTGTAACTTACTTTCGCATAATAATGCGATTTTGGCAAAGAGAGTATCTCCCGCAGGGAAGCTGCTACCATCAAATGTTTGCCCTCATTAGACTCCCCTCTGGAAGCGCTTTCACTGCAAGCTGCAGATTCCCTCCTAACAGCAAGCTTTAGGATAGGGTACTGAATTGTAACTTAACTGCGGCTAATAAGGCGATTTTGGCAAAGAGAATATATCCCGCAGGGAAGCTGCTACCATCAAATATTTGCCCTCATAAGACTCCCCTCTGGAAGCGCTTTCACTGCAAGCTGCAGATTCCCTCCTAACAGCAAGCTTTAGGATAGGGTACTGAATTGTAACTTACTTTCGCCTAATAATGCGATTTTGGCAAAGAGATTATCTCCCGCAGGGAAGCTGCTACCATCAAATGTTTGCCCTCATTAGACTCCCCTCTGGAAGCGCTTTCACTGCAAGCTGCAGATTCCCTCCTAACAGCAAGCTTTAGGATAGGGTACTGAATTGTAACTTACTTTCGCCTAATAATGCGATTTTGGCAAAGAGACTATAACTCACAGGGAAGCTGCTGCCACCAAATGTTTGCCCTCATTAGACTCCCCTCTGGAAGCGCTTTCACTGCAAGCTGCAGATTCCCTCCTAACAGCAAGCTTTAGGATAGGGTACTGAATTGTAACTTACTTTCGCCTAATAATGCGATTTTGGCAAAGAGACTATCTCCCGCAGGGAAGCTGTTACCATCAAACGTTTGCCCTCATTAGACTCCCCTCTGGAAGCGCTTTCACTGCAAGCTGCAGATTCCCTCCTAACAGCAAGCTTTAGGATAGGGTACTGAATTGTAACTTAACTGCGGCTAATAAGGCGATTTTGGCAAAGAGAGTATCTCCCGCAGGGAAGCTGCTACCATCAAATGTTTGCCCTCATTAGACTCCCCTCTGGAAGCGCTTTCACTGCAAGCTGCAGATTCCCTCCTAACAGCAAGCTTTAGGATAGGGTACTGAATTGTAACTTACTTTCGCCTAATAATGCGATTTTGGCAAAGAGACTATCTCCCGCAGGGAAGCTGCTACCATCAAATGTTTGCCCTCATTAGACTCCCCTCTGGAAGCGCTTTCACTGCAAGCTGCAGATTCCCTCCTAACAGCAAGCTTTAGGATAGGGTACTGAATTGTAACTTACTTTCGCCTAATAATGCGATTTTGGCAAAGAGAGTATCTCCCGCAGGGAAGCTGCTACCATCAAATGTTTGCCCTCGTTAGACTCCCCTCTGGAAGCGCTTTCACTGCAAGCGGCAGATTCCCTCCTAACAGCAAGCTTTAGGATAGGGTACTGAATTGTATCTTACTTTCGCCTAATAAGGCGATTTTGGCAAAGAGAGTATCTCCCGCAGGGAAGCTGCTACCATCAAATGTTTGCCCTCATTAGACTCCCCTCTGGAAGCGCTTTCACTGCAAGCTGCAGATTCCTTCCTAACAGCAAGCTTTAGGACAGGGTACTGAATTGTATCTTACTTTCGCATAATAATGCGATTTTGGCAAAGAGAATATCTCCTGCAGGGAAGCTGCTACCATCAAATGTTTGCCCTCATTAGACTCCCCTCTGGAAGCGCTTTCACTGCAAGCTGCAGATTCCCTCCTAACAGCAAGCTTTAGGATAGGGTACTGAATTGTAACTTACTTTCGCCTAGTAATGCTATTTTTGCAAAGAGAGTATCTCCCGCAGGGAAGCTGCTACCATCAAATGTTTGCCCTCATTAGACTCCCCTCTGGAAGCGCTTTCACTGCAAGCTGCAGATTCCCTCCTAACAGCAAGCTTTAGGATAGGGTACTGAATTGTAACTTAACTGCGGCTAATAAGGCGATTTTGGCAAAGAGAGTATCTCCCGCAGGGAAGCTGCTACCATCAAATGTTTGCCCTCGTTAGACTCCCCTCTGGAAGCGCTTTCACTGCAAGCTGCAGATTCCCTCCTAACAGCAAGCTTTAGGATAGGGTACTGAATTGTATCTTACTTTCGCATAATAATGCGATTTTGGCAAAGAGAGTATCTCCCGCAGGGAAGCTGCTACCATCAAATGTTTGCCCTCATTAGACTCCCCTCTGGAAGCGCTTTCACTGCAAGCTGCAGATTCCCTCCTAACAGCAAGCTTTAGGATAGGGTACTGAATTGTAACTTACTTTCGCCTAATAATGCGATTTTGGCAAAGAGAGTATCTCCCGCAGGGAAGCTGCTACCATCAAATGTTTGCCCTCATTAGACTCCCCTCTGGAAGCGCTTTCACTGCAAGCTGCAGATTCCCTCCTAACAGCAAGCTTAAGGATAGGGTACTGAATTGTAACTTACTTTAGCCTAATAATGCGATTTTGGCAAAGAGAGTATCTCCCGCAGGGAAGCTGCTACCATCAAATGTTTGCCCTCATTATACTCCCCTCTGGAAGCGCTTTCACTGCAAGCTGCAGATTCCCTCCTAACAGCAAGCTTTAGGATAGGGTACTGAATTGTAACTTACTTTCGCCTAATAATGCGATTTTGGCAAAGAGAGTATCTCCCGCAGGGAAGCTGCTACCATCAAATGTTTGCCCTCATTAGACTCCCCTCTGGAAGCGCTTTCACTGCAAGCTGCAGATTCCCTCCTAACAGCAAGCTTTAGGATAGGGTACTGATTTGTATCTTAACTGCGGATAATAAGGCGATTTTGGCAAAGAGACTATCTCCCGCAGGGAAGCTGCTACCATCAAATGTTTGCCCTCATTAGACTCCCCTCTGGAAGCGCTTTCACTGCAAGCTGCAGATTCCTTCCTAACAGCAAGCTTTAGGATAGTGTACTGAATTGTAACTTACTTTCGCCTAATAAAGCGATTATGGCAAAGAGAATATCTCCCGCAGGGAAGCTGCTACCATCAAATGTTTGCCCTCGTTAGACTCCCCTCTGGATGCGCTTTCACTGCAAGCTGCAGATTCCCTCCTAACAGCAAGCTTTAGGATAGGGTACTGAATTGTAACTTACTTTCGCCTAATAATGCGATTTTGGCAAAGAGACTATCTCCCGCAGGGAAGCTGCTACCATCAAATGTTTGCCCTCATTAGACTCCCCTCTGGAAGCGCTTTCACTGCAAGCTGCAGATTCCCTCCTAACAGCAAGCTTTAGGATAGGGTACTGAATTGTAACTTACTTTCGCCTAATAATGCGATTTTTGCAAAGAGACTATAACTCGCAGGGAAGCTGCTGCCACCAAATGTTTGCCCTCATTAGACTCCCCTCTGGAAGCGCTTTCACTGCAAGCTGCAGATTCCCTCCTAACAGCGAGCTTTAGGATAGTGTACTGAATTGTAACTTAACTGCGGCTAATAAGGCGATTTTGGCAAAGAGAATATCTCCCGCAGGAAAGCTGCTACCATCAAATGTTTGCCCTCATTAGACTCCCCTCTGGAAGTGCTTTCACTGCAAGCTGCAGATTCCCTCCTAACAGCAAGCTTTAGGATAGGGTACTGAATTGTAACTTAACTGCGGCTAATAAGGCGATTTTGGCAAAGAGAATATCTCCCGCAGGGAAGCTGCTACCATCAAATGTTTGCCCTCATTAGACTCCCCTCTGGAAGCGCTTTCACTGCAAGCTGCAGATTCCCTCCTAACAGCAAGCTTTAGGATAGGGTACTGAATTGTAACTTACTTTCGCCTAATAATGCGATTTTGGCAAAGAGACTATAACTCGCAGGGAAGCTGCTGCCACTAAATGTTTGCCCTCATTAGACTCCCCTCTGGAAGCGCTTTCACTGCAAGCTGCAGATTCCCTCCTAACAGCAAGCTTTAGGATAGGGTACTGAATTGTAACTTAACTGCGGCTAATAAGGCGATTTTTGGAAAGAGTATATATCCCGCAGGGAAGCTGCTACCATCAAATGTTTGCCCTCATTAGACTACCCCCTGGAAGCGCTTTCACTGCAAGCTGCAGATTCCCTCCTAACAGCAAGCTTTAGGATAGGGTACTGAATTGTAACTTACTTTCGCCTAATAAAGCGATTTTGGCAAAGAGAGTATCTCCCGCAGGGAAGCTGCTACCATCAAATATTTGCCCTCATTAGACTCCCCTCTGGAAGCGCTTTCACTGCAAGCTGCAGACTCCCTCCTAACAGCAAGCTTTAGGATAGGGTACTGAATTGTAACTTAACTGCGGCTAATAAGGCGATTTTGGCAAAGAGAGTATCTCCCGCAGGGAAGCTGCTACCATCAAATGTTTGCCCTCGATAGACTCCCCACTGGAAGCGCTTTCAATGCAAGCTGCAGATTCCCTCCTAACAGCAAGCTTTAGGATAGGGTACTGAATTGTAACTTACTTTCACCTAATAATGCAATTCTGGCAAAGAGATTATCTCCCGCAGGGAAGCTGCAACCATCAAATGTTTGCCCTCATTATACTCCCCTCTGGAAGCGCTTTCACTGCAAGCTGCAGATTCCCTCCTAACAGCAAGCTTTAGGATAGGGTACTGAATTGTAACTTACTTTCGCCTATTAATGCGATTTTGGCAAAGAGAGTATCTCCCGCAGGGAAGCTGCTACCATCAAATGTTTGCCCTCATTAGACTCCCCTCTGGAAGCGCTTTCACTGCAAGCTGCAGATTCCCTCCTAACAGCAAGCTTTAGGATAGGGTACTGAATTGTAACTTACTTTCGCCTAATAATGCGATTTTGGCAAAGAGATTATCTCCCGCAGGGAAGCTGCTACCATCAAATGTTTGCCCTCATTAGACTCCCCTCTGGAAGTGCTTTAACTGCAAGCTGCAGATTCCCTCCTAACAGCAAGCTTTAGGATAGGGTACTGAATTGTAACTTACTTTCGCCTAATAATGCGATTTTGGCAAAGAGACTATCTCCCGCAGGCAAGCTGCTACCATCAAATGTTTGCCCTCATTAGACTCCCCTCTGGAAGCGCTTTCACTGCAAGCTGCAGATTCCCTCCTAACAGCAAGCTTTAGGATAGGGTACTGAATTGTAACTTAACTGCGGCTAATAAGGCGATTTTGGCAAAGAGAATATATCCCGCAGGGAAGCTGCTACCATCAAATATTTGCCCTCATTAGACTCCCCTCTGGAAGCGCTTTCACTGCAAGCTGCAGATTCCCTCCTAACAGCAAGCTTTAGGATAGGGTACTGAATTGTAACTTAACTGCGGCTAATAAGGCGATTTTGGCAAAGAGACTGTCTCCCGCAGGGAAGCTGCTACCATCAAATGTTTGCCCTCATTAGACTCCCCTCTGGAAGCGCTTTCACTGCAAGCTGCAGATTCCTGCCTAACAGCAAGCTTTAGGATAGGGTACTGAATTGTAACTTACTTTCGCCTAATAATGCGATTTTGTCAAAGAGTCTATCTCCCGCAGGGAAGCTGCTACCATCAAATGTTTGCCCTCGTTAGACTCCCCTCTGGAAGCGCTTTCACTGCAAGCTGCAGATTCCCTCCTAACAGCAAGCTTTAGGATAGGGTACTGAATTGTAACTTACTTTCGCCTAATAATGCGATTTTGGCAAAGAGAGTATCTCCCGCAGGGAAGCTGCTACCATCAAATGTTTGCCCTCATTAGACTCCCCTCTGGAAGCGCTTTCACTGCAAGCTGCAGATTCCCTCCTAACAGCAAGCTTTAGGATAGGGTACTGAATTGTAACTTACTTTCGCCTAATAATGCGATTTTGGCAAAGAGAGTATCACCTGCAGGGAAGCTGCTAACATCAAATGTTTGCCCTCATTAGACTCCCCTCTGGAAGCGCTTTCACTGCAAGCTGCAGATTCCCTCCTAACAGCGAGCTTTAGGATAGGGTACTGAATTGTAACTTAACTGCGGCTAATAAGGCGATTTTGGCAAAGAGACTATAACTCGCAGGGAAGCTGCTGCCACTAAATGTTTGCCCTCATTAGACTCCCCTCTGGAAGCGCTTTCACTGCAAGCTGCAGATTCCCTCCTAACATCAAGCTGTAGGACAGTGTACTGAATTGTAACTTAACTGCGGCTCATAAGGCGATTTTGGCAAAGAGAATATCTCCCGCAGGGAAGCTGCTACCATCAAATGTTTGCCCTCATTAGACTCCCCTCTGGAAGCGCTTTCACTGCAAGCTGCAGATTCCCTCCTAACAGCAAGCTTTAGGATAGGGTACTGAATTGTATCTTACTTTCGTCTAATAATGCGATTTTGGAAAAGACACTATCTCCCGCAGGGAAGCTGCTACCATCAAATATTTGCCCTCATTAGACTCTCCTCTGGAAGCGCTTTCACTGCAAGCTGCAGATTCCCTCCTAACAGCAAGCTTTAGGATAGGGTACTGAATTGTAACTTACTTTAGCCTAATCATGCGATTTTGGCAAAGAGACTATCTCCCGCAGGGAAGCTGCTACCATCAAATGTTTGCCCTCATTAGACTCCCCTCTGGAAGCGCTTTCACTGCAAGCTGCAGATTCCCTCCTAACAGCAAGCTTTAGGATAGGGTACTGAATTGTAACTTAACTGCGGCTAATAAGGCGATTTTGGCAAAGAGAATATCTCCCGCAGGGAAGCTGCTACCATCAAATGTTTGCCCTCATTAGACTCCCCTCTGGAAGCGCTTTCACTGCAAGCTGCAGATTCCCTCCTAAGAGCAAGCTTTAGGATAGGGTACTGAATTGTAACTTACTTTCCTAATAATGTGATTATGGCAAAGAGACTATCTCCCGCAGGGAAGCTGCTACCATCAAATGTTTGCCCTCATTAGACTCCCCTCTGGAAGCGCTTTCACTGCAAGCTGCAGATTCCCTCCTAACAGCAAGCTTTAGGATAGGGTACTGAATTGTAACTTACTTTCGCCTAATAATGCGATTTTGGCAAAGAGAGTATCTACCGCAGGGAAGCTACTACCATCAAATGTTTGCCCTCATTAGACTCCCCTCTGGAAGCGCTTTCACTGCAAGCTGCAGATTCCCTCCTAACAGCAGGCTGTAGGACAGTGTACTGAATTGTAACTTAACTGCGGCTCATAAGGCGATTTTGGCAAAGAGAATATCTCCCGCAGGGAAGCTGCTACCATCAAATGTTTGCCCTCATTAGACTCCCCTCTGGAAGCGCTTTCACTGCAAGCTGCAGATTCCCTCCTAACAGCAAGCTTTAGGATAGGGTACTGAATTGTAACTTACTTTCGCCTAATAATGCGATTTTGGCAAAGAGAGTATCTCCCGCAGGGAACCTGCTACCATCAAATGTTTGCCCTCATTAGACTCCCCTCTGGAAGCGCTTTCACTGTAAGCTGCAGATTCCCTCCTAACAGCAAGCTTTAGGATAGGGTACTGAATTGTAACTTAACTGCGGCTAATAAGGCGATTTTGGCAAAGAGAATATCTCCCGCAGGGAAGCTGCTACCATCAAATGTTTGCCCTCATTAGACTCCCCTCTGGAAGCGCTTTCACTGCAAGCTGCAGATTCCCTCCTAACAGCAAGCTTTAGGATAGGGTACTGAATTGTAACTTATTTTCGCCTAATAATGCGATTTTGGCAAAGAGAATATCTCCCGCAGGGAAGCTGCTACCATCAAATGTTTGCCCTCATTAGACTCCCCTCTGGAAGCGCTTTCACTGCAAGCTGCAGATTCCCTCCTAACAGCAAGCTTTAGGATAGGGTACTGAATTGTAACTTAATTTCCTAATAATGCGATTTTGGCAAAGAGAGTATCTCCCGCAGGGAAGCTGCTACCATCAAATATTTGCCCTCATTAGACTCCCCTCTGGAAGCGCTTTCACTGCAAGCTGCAGATTCCCTCCTAACAGCAAGCTTTAGGATAGGGTACTGAATTGTATCTTAACTGCGGCTAATAAGGCGATTATGGCAAAGAGAATATCTCCCGCAGGGAAGCTGCTACCATCAAATATTTGCCCTCATTAGACTCCCCTCTGGAAGCGCTTTCACTGCAAGCTGCAGATTCCCTCCTAAAAGCAAGCTTTAGGATAGGGTACTGAATTGTAACTTACTTTCGCCTAATAATGCGATTTTGGCAAAGAGAGTATCTCCCGCAGTGAAGCTGCTACCATCAAATGTTTGCCCTCATTAGACTCCCCTCTGGAAGCGCTTTCACTGCAAGCTGCAGATTCCCTCCTAACAGCAAGCTTTAGGATAGGGTACTGAATTGTAACTTACTTTCGCCTAATAATGCGATTATGGCAAAGAGAATATCTCCCGCAGGGAAGCTGCTACCATCTAATATTTGCCCTCATTAGACTCCCCTCTGGAAGCGCTTTCACTGCAAGCTGCAGATTCCCTCCTAAAAGCAAGCTTTAGGATAGTGTACTGAATTGTAACTTACTTTCGCCTAATAATGCGATTTTGGCAAAGAGAGTATCTGCCGCAGGGAAGCTGCTACCATCAAATGTTTGCCCTCATTAGACTCCCCTCTGGAAGCGCTTTCACTGCAAGCTGCAGATTCCCTCCTAACAGCAAGCTTTAGGATAGGGTACTGAATTGTAACTTACTTTCGCCTAATAATGCGATTTTGGCAAAGAGACTATCTCCCGCAGGGAAGCTGTTACCATCAAACGTTTGCCCTCATTAGACTCCCCTCTGGAAGCGCTTTCACTGCAAGCTGCAGATTCCCTCCTAACAGCAAGCTTTAGGATAGGGTACTGAATTGTAACTTAACTGCGGCTAATAAGGCGATTTTGGCAAAGAGAGTATCTCCCGCAGGGAAGCTGCTACCATCAAATGTTTGCCCTCATTAGACTCCCCTCTGGAAGCGCTTTCACTGCAAGCTGCAGATTCCCTTTTAACAGCAAGCTTTAGGATAGGGTACTGAATTGTAACTTACTTTCGCCTAATAATGCGATTTTGGCAAAGAGAGTATCACCCGCAGGGAAGCTGCTAACATCAAATGTTTGCCCTCATTAGACTCCCCTCTGGAAGCGCTTTCACTGCAAGCTGCAGATTCCCTCCTAACAGCAAGCTTTAGGATAGGGTACTGAATTGTAACTTAACTGCGGCTCATAAGGCGATTTTGGCAAAGAGAATATCTCCCGCAGGGAAGCTGCTACCATCAAATGTTTGCCCTCATTAGACTCCCCTCTGGAAGCGCTTTCACTGCAAGCTGCAGATTCCCTCCTAACAGCAAGCTTTAGGATAGGGTACTGAATTGTAACTTACTTTCGCCTAATAATGCGATTTTGGCAAAGAGAGTATCTCCCGCAGGGAAGCTGCTACCATCAAATGTTTGCCCTCATTAGACTCCCCTCTGGAAGCGCTTTCACTGCAAGCTGCAGATTCCCTCCTAACAGCAAGCTTTAGGATAGGGTACTGAATTGTAACTTAACTGCGGCTAATAAGGCGATTTTGGCAAAGAGACTATCTCCCGCAGGGAAGCTGCTACCATCAAATGTTTGCCCTCATTAGACTCCCCTCTGGAAGCACTTTCACTGCAAGCTGCAGATTCCTTCCTAACAGCAAGCTTTAGGATAGGGTACTGAATTGTATCTTACTTTCGCATAATAATGCGATTTTTGCAAAGAGAGTATCTCCCGCAGGGAAGCTGCTACCATCAAATGTTTGCCCTCGTTAGACTCCCCTCTGGAAGCGCTTTCACTGCAAGCTGCAGATTCCCTCCTAACAGCAAGCTTTAGGATAGGGTACTGAATTGTAACTTACTTTCGCCTAATAATGCGATTTTGGCAAAGAGAGTATCTACCGCAGGGAAGCTACTACCATCAAATGTTTGCCCTCATTAGACTCCCCTCTGGAAGCGCTTTCACTGCAAGCTGCAGATTCCCTCCTAACAGCAGGCTGTAGGACAGTGTACTGAATTGTAACTTAACTGCGGCTCATAAGGCGATTTTGGCAAAGAGAATATCTCCCGCAGGGAAGCTGCTACCATCAAATGTTTGCCCTCATTAGACTCCCCTCTGGAAGCGCTTTCACTGCAAGCTGCAGATTCCCTCCTAACAGCAAGCTTTAGGATAGGGTACTGAATTGTAACTTACTTTCGCCTAATAATGCGATTTTGGCAAAGAGAGTATCTCCCGCAGGGAACCTGCTACCATCAAATGTTTGCCCTCATTAGACTCCCCTCTGGAAGCGCTTTCACTGTAAGCTGCAGATTCCCTCCTAACAGCAAGCTTTAGGATAGGGTACTGAATTGTAACTTAACTGCGGCTAATAAGGCGATTTTGGCAAAGAGAATATCTCCCGCAGGGAAGCTGCTACCATCAAATGTTTGCCCTCATTAGACTCCCCTCTGGAAGCGCTTTCACTGCAAGCTGCAGATTCCCTCCTAACAGCAAGCTTTAGGATAGGGTACTGAATTGTAACTTACTTTCGCCTAATAATGCGATTTTGGCAAAGAGACTATCTCCCGCAGGGAAGCTGCTACCATCAAATGTTTGCCCTCATTAGACTCCCCTCTGGAAGCGCTTTCACTGCAAGCTGCAGATTCCCTCCTAACAGCAAGCTTTAGGATAGGGTACTGAATTGTAACTTAATTTCCTAATAATGCGATTTTGGCAAAGAGAGTATCTCCCGCAGGGAAGCTGCTACCATCAAATATTTGCCCTCATTAGACTCCCCTCTGGAAGCGCTTTCACTGCAAGCTGCAGATTCCCTCCTAACAGCAAGCTTTAGGATAGGGTACTGAATTGTATCTTAACTGCGGCTAATAAGGCGATTATGGCAAAGAGAATATCTCCCGCAGGGAAGCTGCTACCATCAAATATTTGCCCTCATTAGACTCCCCTCTGGAAGCGCTTTCACTGCAAGCTGCAGATTCCCTCCTAAAAGCAAGCTTTAGGATAGGGTACTGAATTGTAACTTACTTTCGCCTAATAATGCGATTTTGGCAAAGAGAGTATCTCCCGCAGTGAAGCTGCTACCATCAAATGTTTGCCCTCATTAGACTCCCCTCTGGAAGCGCTTTCACTGCAAGCTGCAGATTCCCTCCTAACAGCAAGATTTAGGATAGGGTACTGAATTGTAACTTACTTTCGCCTAATAATGCGATTATGGCAAAGAGAATATCTCCCGCAGGGAAGCTGCTACCATCAAATATTTGCCCTCATTAGACTCCCCTCTGGAAGCGCTTTCACTGCAAGCTGCAGATTCCCTCCTAAAAGCAAGCTTTAGGATAGTGTACTGAATTGTAACTTACTTTCGCCTAATAATGCGATTTTGGCAAAGAGAGTATCTGCCGCAGGGAAGCTGCTACCATCAAATGTTTGCCCTCATTAGACTCCCCTCTGGAAGCGCTTTCACTGCAAGCTGCAGATTCCCTCCTAACAGCAAGCTTTAGGATAGGGTACTGAATTGTAACTTACTTTCGCCTAATAATGCGATTTTGGCAAAGAGACTATCTCCCGCAGGGAAGCTGTTACCATCAAACGTTTGCCCTCATTAGACTCCCCTCTGGAAGCGCTTTCACTGCAAGCTGCAGATTCCCTCCTAACAGCAAGCTTTAGGATAGGGTACTGAATTGTAACTTAACTGCGGCTAATAAGGCGATTTTGGCAAAGAGAGTATCTCCCGCAGGGAAGCTGCTACCATCAAATGTTTGCCCTCATTAGACTCCCCTCTGGAAGCGCTTTCACTGCAAGCTGCAGATTCCCTTTTAACAGCAAGCTTTAGGATAGGGTACTGAATTGTAACTTACTTTCGCCTAATAATGCGATTTTGGCAAAGAGAGTATCACCCGCAGGGAAGCTGCTAACATCAAATGTTTGCCCTCATTAGACTCCCCTCTGGAAGCGCTTTCACTGCAAGCTGCAGATTCCCTCCTAACAGCAAGCTTTAGGATAGGGTACTGAATTGTAACTTAACTGCGGCTCATAAGGCGATTTTGGCAAAGAGAATATCTCCCGCAGGGAAGCTGCTACCATCAAATGTTTGCCCTCATTAGACTCCCCTCTGGAAGCGCTTTCACTGCAAGCTGCAGATTCCCTCCTAACAGCAAGCTTTAGGATAGGGTACTGAATTGTAACTTACTTTCGCCTAATAATGCGATTTTGGCAAAGAGAGTATCTCCCGCAGGGAAGCTGCTACCATCAAATGTTTGCCCTCATTAGACTCCCCTCTGGAAGCGCTTTCACTGCAAGCTGCAGATTCCCTCCTAACAGCAAGCTTTAGGATAGGGTACTGAATTGTAACTTAACTGCGGCTAATAAGGCGATTTTGGCAAAGAGACTATCTCCCGCAGGGAAGCTGCTACCATCAAATGTTTGCCCTCATTAGACTCCCCTCTGGAAGCACTTTCACTGCAAGCTGCAGATTCCTTCCTAACAGCAAGCTTTAGGATAGGGTACTGAATTGTATCTTACTTTCGCATAATAATGCGATTTTTGCAAAGAGAGTATCTCCCGCAGGGAAGCTGCTACCATCAAATGTTTGCCCTCATTAGACTCCCCTCTGGAAGCGCTTTCACTGCAAGCTGCAGATTCCCTCCTAACAGCAAGCTTTAGGATAGGGTACTGAATTGTAACTTACTTTCGCCTAATAATGCGATTTTGGCAAAGAGAGTATCTACCGCAGGGAAGCTACTACCATCAAATGTTTGCCCTCATTAGACTCCCCTCTGGAAGCGCTTTCACTGCAAGCTGCAGATTCCCTCCTAACAGCAGGCTGTAGGACAGTGTACTGAATTGTAACTTAACTGCGGCTCATAAGGCGATTTTGGCAAAGAGAATATCTCCCGCAGGGAAGCTGCTACCATCAAATGTTTGCCCTCATTAGACTCCCCTCTGGAAGCGCTTTCACTGCAAGCTGCAGATTCCCTCCTAACAGCAAGCTTTAGGATAGGGTACTGAATTGTAACTTACTTTCGCCTAATAATGCGATTTTGGCAAAGAGAGTATCTCCCGCAGGGAACCTGCTACCATCAAATGTTTGCCCTCATTAGACTCCCCTCTGGAAGCGCTTTCACTGTAAGCTGCAGATTCCCTCCTAACAGCAAGCTTTAGGATAGGGTACTGAATTGTAACTTAACTGCGGCTAATAAGGCGATTTTGGCAAAGAGAATATCTCCCGCAGGGAAGCTGCTACCATCAAATGTTTGCCCTCATTAGACTCCCCTCTGGAAGCGCTTTCACTGCAAGCTGCAGATTCCCTCCTAACAGCAAGCTTTAGGATAGGGTACTGAATTGTAACTTATTTTCGCCTAATAATGCGATTTTGGCAAAGAGACTATCTCCCGCAGGGAAGCTGCTACCATCAAATGTTTGCCCTCATTAGACTCCCCTCTGGAAGCGCTTTCACTGCAAGCTGCAGATTCCCTCCTAACAGCAAGCTTTAGGATAGGGTACTGAATTGTAACTTAATTTCCTAATAATGCGATTTTGGCAAAGAGAGTATCTCCCGCAGGGAAGCTGCTACCATCAAATATTTGCCCTCATTAGACTCCCCTCTGGAAGCGCTTTCACTGCAAGCTGCAGATTCCCTCCTAACAGCAAGCTTTAGGATAGGGTACTGAATTGTATCTTAACTGCGGCTAATAAGGCGATTATGGCAAAGAGAATATCTCCCGCAGGGAAGCTGCTACCATCAAATATTTGCCCTCATTAGACTCCCCTCTGGAAGCGCTTTCACTGCAAGCTGCAGATTCCCTCCTAAAAGCAAGCTTTAGGATAGGGTACTGAATTGTAACTTACTTTCGCCTAATAATGCGATTTTGGCAAAGAGAGTATCTCCCGCAGTGAAGCTGCTACCATCAAATGTTTGCCCTCATTAGACTCCCCTCTGGAAGCGCTTTCACTGCAAGCTGCAGATTCCCTCCTAACAGCAAGATTTAGGATAGGGTACTGAATTGTAATTTACTTTCGCCTAATAATGCGATTATGGCAAAGAGAATATCTCCCGCAGGGAAGCTGCTACCATCAAATATTTGCCCTCATTAGACTCCCCTCTGGAAGCGCTTTCACTGCAAGCTGCAGATTCCCTCCTAAAAGCAAGCTTTAGGATAGTGTACTGAATTGTAACTTACTTTCGCCTAATAATGCGATTTTGGCAAAGAGAGTATCTGCCGCAGGGAAGCTGCTACCATCAAATGTTTGCCCTCATTAGACTCCCCTCTGGAAGCGCTTTCACTGCAAGCTGCAGATTCCCTCCTAACAGCAAGCTTTAGGATAGGGTACTGAATTGTAACTTACTTTCGCCTAATAATGCGATTTTGGCAAAGAGACTATCTCCCGCAGGGAAGCTGTTACCATCAAACGTTTGCCCTCATTAGACTCCCCTCTGGAAGCGCTTTCACTGCAAGCTGCAGATTCCCTCCTAACAGCAAGCTTTAGGATAGGGTACTGAATTGTAACTTAACTGCGGCTAATAAGGCGATTTTGGCAAAGAGAATATATCCCGCAGGGAAGCTGCTACCATCAAATATTTGCCCTCATTAGACTCCCCTCTGGAAGCGCTTTCACTGCAAGCTGCAGATTCCCTCCTAACAGCAAGCTTTAGGATAGGGTACTGAATTGTAACTTAACTGCGGCTAATAAGGCGATTTTGGCAAAGAGACTGTCTCCCGCAGGGAAGCTGCTACCATCAAATGTTTGCCCTCATTAGACTCCCCTCTGGAAGCGCTTTCACTGCAAGCTGCAGATTCCTGCCTAACAGCAAGCTTTAGGATAGGGTACTGAATTGTAACTTACTTTCGCCTAATAATGCGATTTTGTCAAAGAGTCTATCTCCCGCAGGGAAGCTGCTACCATCAAATGTTTGCCCTCGTTAGACTCCCCTCTGGAAGCGCTTTCACTGCAAGCTGCAGATTCCCTCCTAACAGCAAGCTTTAGGATAGGGTACTGAATTGTAACTTACTTTCGCCTAATAATGCGATTTTGGCAAAGAGAGTATCTCCCGCAGGGAAGCTGCTACCATCAAATGTTTGCCCTCATTAGACTCCCCTCTGGAAGCGCTTTCACTGCAAGCTGCAGATTCCCTCCTAACAGCAAGCTTTAGGATAGGGTACTGAATTGTAACTTACTTTCGCCTAATAATGCGATTTTGGCAAAGAGAGTATCACCTGCAGGGAAGCTGCTAACATCAAATGTTTGCCCTCATTAGACTCCCCTCTGGAAGCGCTTTCACTGCAAGCTGCAGATTCCCTCCTAACAGCGAGCTTTAGGATAGGGTACTGAATTGTAACTTAACTGCGGCTAATAAGGCGATTTTGGCAAAGAGACTATAACTCGCAGGGAAGCTGCTGCCACTAAATGTTTGCCCTCATTAGACTCCCCTCTGGAAGCGCTTTCACTGCAAGCTGCAGATTCCCTCCTAACATCAAGCTGTAGGACAGTGTACTGAATTGTAACTTAACTGCGGCTCATAAGGCGATTTTGGCAAAGAGAATATCTCCCGCAGGGAAGCTGCTACCATCAAATGTTTGCCCTCATTAGACTCCCCTCTGGAAGCGCTTTCACTGCAAGCTGCAGATTCCCTCCTAACAGCAAGCTTTAGGATAGGGTACTGAATTGTATCTTACTTTCGTCTAATAATGCGATTTTGGAAAAGACACTATCTCCCGCAGGGAAGCTGCTACCATCAAATATTTGCCCTCATTAGACTCTCCTCTGGAAGCGCTTTCACTGCAAGCTGCAGATTCCCTCCTAACAGCAAGCTTTAGGATAGGGTACTGAATTGTAACTTACTTTAGCCTAATCATGCGATTTTGGCAAAGAGACTATCTCCCGCAGGGAAGCTGCTACCATCAAATGTTTGCCCTCATTAGACTCCCCTCTGGAAGCGCTTTCACTGCAAGCTGCAGATTCCCTCCTAACAGCAAGCTTTAGGATAGGGTACTGAATTGTAACTTAACTGCGGCTAATAAGGCGATTTTGGCAAAGAGAATATCTCCCGCAGGGAAGCTGCTACCATCAAATGTTTGCCCTCATTAGACTCCCCTCTGGAAGCGCTTTCACTGCAAGCTGCAGATTCCCTCCTAAGAGCAAGCTTTAGGATAGGGTACTGAATTGTAACTTACTTTCCTAATAATGTGATTATGGCAAAGAGACTATCTCCCGCAGGGAAGCTGCTACCATCAAATGTTTGCCCTCATTAGACTCCCCTCTGGAAGCGCTTTCACTGCAAGCTGCAGATTCCCTCCTAACAGCAAGCTTTAGGATAGGGTACTGAATTGTAACTTACTTTCGCCTAATAATGCGATTTTGGCAAAGAGAGTATCTACCGCAGGGAAGCTACTACCATCAAATGTTTGCCCTCATTAGACTCCCCTCTGGAAGCGCTTTCACTGCAAGCTGCAGATTCCCTCCTAACAGCAGGCTGTAGGACAGTGTACTGAATTGTAACTTAACTGCGGCTCATAAGGCGATTTTGGCAAAGAGAATATCTCCCGCAGGGAAGCTGCTACCATCAAATGTTTGCCCTCATTAGACTCCCCTCTGGAAGCGCTTTCACTGCAAGCTGCAGATTCCCTCCTAACAGCAAGCTTTAGGATAGGGTACTGAATTGTAACTTACTTTCGCCTAATAATGCGATTTTGGCAAAGAGAGTATCTCCCGCAGGGAACCTGCTACCATCAAATGTTTGCCCTCATTAGACTCCCCTCTGGAAGCGCTTTCACTGTAAGCTGCAGATTCCCTCCTAACAGCAAGCTTTAGGATAGGGTACTGAATTGTAACTTAACTGCGGCTAATAAGGCGATTTTGGCAAAGAGAATATCTCCCGCAGGGAAGCTGCTACCATCAAATGTTTGCCCTCATTAGACTCCCCTCTGGAAGCGCTTTCACTGCAAGCTGCAGATTCCCTCCTAACAGCAAGCTTTAGGATAGGGTACTGAATTGTAACTTATTTTCGCCTAATAATGCGATTTTGGCAAAGAGAATATCTCCCGCAGGGAAGCTGCTACCATCAAATGTTTGCCCTCATTAGACTCCCCTCTGGAAGCGCTTTCACTGCAAGCTGCAGATTCCCTCCTAACAGCAAGCTTTAGGATAGGGTACTGAATTGTAACTTAATTTCCTAATAATGCGATTTTGGCAAAGAGAGTATCTCCCGCAGGGAAGCTGCTACCATCAAATATTTGCCCTCATTAGACTCCCCTCTGGAAGCGCTTTCACTGCAAGCTGCAGATTCCCTCCTAACAGCAAGCTTTAGGATAGGGTACTGAATTGTATCTTAACTGCGGCTAATAAGGCGATTATGGCAAAGAGAATATCTCCCGCAGGGAAGCTGCTACCATCAAATATTTGCCCTCATTAGACTCCCCTCTGGAAGCGCTTTCACTGCAAGCTGCAGATTCCCTCCTAAAAGCAAGCTTTAGGATAGGGTACTGAATTGTAACTTACTTTCGCCTAATAATGCGATTTTGGCAAAGAGAGTATCTCCCGCAGTGAAGCTGCTACCATCAAATGTTTGCCCTCATTAGACTCCCCTCTGGAAGCGCTTTCACTGCAAGCTGCAGATTCCCTCCTAACAGCAAGCTTTAGGATAGGGTACTGAATTGTAACTTACTTTCGCCTAATAATGCGATTATGGCAAAGAGAATATCTCCCGCAGGGAAGCTGCTACCATCTAATATTTGCCCTCATTAGACTCCCCTCTGGAAGCGCTTTCACTGCAAGCTGCAGATTCCCTCCTAAAAGCAAGCTTTAGGATAGTGTACTGAATTGTAACTTACTTTCGCCTAATAATGCGATTTTGGCAAAGAGAGTATCTGCCGCAGGGAAGCTGCTACCATCAAATGTTTGCCCTCATTAGACTCCCCTCTGGAAGCGCTTTCACTGCAAGCTGCAGATTCCCTCCTAACAGCAAGCTTTAGGATAGGGTACTGAATTGTAACTTACTTTCGCCTAATAATGCGATTTTGGCAAAGAGACTATCTCCCGCAGGGAAGCTGTTACCATCAAACGTTTGCCCTCATTAGACTCCCCTCTGGAAGCGCTTTCACTGCAAGCTGCAGATTCCCTCCTAACAGCAAGCTTTAGGATAGGGTACTGAATTGTAACTTAACTGCGGCTAATAAGGCGATTTTGGCAAAGAGAGTATCTCCCGCAGGGAAGCTGCTACCATCAAATGTTTGCCCTCATTAGACTCCCCTCTGGAAGCGCTTTCACTGCAAGCTGCAGATTCCCTTTTAACAGCAAGCTTTAGGATAGGGTACTGAATTGTAACTTACTTTCGCCTAATAATGCGATTTTGGCAAAGAGAGTATCACCCGCAGGGAAGCTGCTAACATCAAATGTTTGCCCTCATTAGACTCCCCTCTGGAAGCGCTTTCACTGCAAGCTGCAGATTCCCTCCTAACAGCAAGCTTTAGGATAGGGTACTGAATTGTAACTTAACTGCGGCTCATAAGGCGATTTTGGCAAAGAGAATATCTCCCGCAGGGAAGCTGCTACCATCAAATGTTTGCCCTCATTAGACTCCCCTCTGGAAGCGCTTTCACTGCAAGCTGCAGATTCCCTCCTAACAGCAAGCTTTAGGATAGGGTACTGAATTGTAACTTACTTTCGCCTAATAATGCGATTTTGGCAAAGAGAGTATCTCCCGCAGGGAAGCTGCTACCATCAAATGTTTGCCCTCATTAGACTCCCCTCTGGAAGCGCTTTCACTGCAAGCTGCAGATTCCCTCCTAACAGCAAGCTTTAGGATAGGGTACTGAATTGTAACTTAACTGCGGCTAATAAGGCGATTTTGGCAAAGAGACTATCTCCCGCAGGGAAGCTGCTACCATCAAATGTTTGCCCTCATTAGACTCCCCTCTGGAAGCACTTTCACTGCAAGCTGCAGATTCCTTCCTAACAGCAAGCTTTAGGATAGGGTACTGAATTGTATCTTACTTTCGCATAATAATGCGATTTTTGCAAAGAGAGTATCTCCCGCAGGGAAGCTGCTACCATCAAATGTTTGCCCTCGTTAGACTCCCCTCTGGAAGCGCTTTCACTGCAAGCTGCAGATTCCCTCCTAACAGCAAGCTTTAGGATAGGGTACTGAATTGTAACTTACTTTCGCCTAATAATGCGATTTTGGCAAAGAGAGTATCTACCGCAGGGAAGCTACTACCATCAAATGTTTGCCCTCATTAGACTCCCCTCTGGAAGCGCTTTCACTGCAAGCTGCAGATTCCCTCCTAACAGCAGGCTGTAGGACAGTGTACTGAATTGTAACTTAACTGCGGCTCATAAGGCGATTTTGGCAAAGAGAATATCTCCCGCAGGGAAGCTGCTACCATCAAATGTTTGCCCTCATTAGACTCCCCTCTGGAAGCGCTTTCACTGCAAGCTGCAGATTCCCTCCTAACAGCAAGCTTTAGGATAGGGTACTGAATTGTAACTTACTTTCGCCTAATAATGCGATTTTGGCAAAGAGAGTATCTCCCGCAGGGAACCTGCTACCATCAAATGTTTGCCCTCATTAGACTCCCCTCTGGAAGCGCTTTCACTGTAAGCTGCAGATTCCCTCCTAACAGCAAGCTTTAGGATAGGGTACTGAATTGTAACTTAACTGCGGCTAATAAGGCGATTTTGGCAAAGAGAATATCTCCCGCAGGGAAGCTGCTACCATCAAATGTTTGCCCTCATTAGACTCCCTCTGGAAGCGCTTTCACTGCAAGCTGCAGATTCCCTCCTAACAGCAAGCTTTAGGATAGGGTACTGAATTGTAACTTACTTTCGCCTAATAATGCGATTTTGGCAAAGAGACTATCTCCCGCAGGGAAGCTGCTACCATCAAATGTTTGCCCTCATTAGACTCCCCTCTGGAAGCGCTTTCACTGCAAGCTGCAGATTCCCTCCTAACAGCAAG